>NW_020188420.1:0-2257 GCF_900000015.1 Plasmopara halstedii
AGCCGTTTGTGATCTACACAGATCATGCGTCATTACGCACTGCGACTCAGTCGCCCCATCTTTTGCAGAGGATGGCTAGATGGCTATCCTTATTTGCGAAATTTAACTTCGAGGTAAAGTATAAGCCGGGAAAGCAGAATGCTTTTGCTGACGCGTTGTTATGCAGATCAGACTATGAGCTTGCTCATATTACAAATGTAACGTCCTCTGTGACAGATTTGATCCGCACCGCGTATGCGAGTTGCGATCGCTCTTAGGTGGTCGAAAGATTGCGTCGTCAAAATAGCACCTGGCGCCAAAGAAGGTGCCAGGATTATTCTTGCTAGTAAATTACGGAAAGTAAAATCTGGTTCTGGATACAACTTCTCAAGACGTTGGTGTTATAATGGAGCAATGCGTTTTTATGGATAATTGAAAAGACTTTGGACAACCACGTGTCGATTCACAAGCCCTGACGGTACAGACGCAGCAGGTTCGACGTACGGAACGAGAATTAAAAACGAGATTGTAGCAATTGAACGAAGGAGTAGTGTTGATTCAAGAAGAAGCCAAGCGTCGTTTCGCGTTGGTTGCAACATTACAGCGATTAAAAGAATGGGAAGCAATAAAAGATATTCATTGAAAGAGCTGACAACTTGCGAACCCAACATCATGGAGTAGAAGGCGCATTTTCAAGAAGAAATGGACGGATTAAAAGCTAATCTTGCTGTACTGCTAGCTGAACATGATGAACTTGAAGATATCAAACGCAGAATCATGAAAGTTTGGAATGAGGCTAAAACCAAACGAGATGACGTCGAAATGACGTTGCAACTAGCGGGCAATGGAGCACAGATGGAAAGCTTAGCGCACGAATTGAACGAAGGTGTGAGATAGCAGAATGCTTGTGAGGTGAAAAGGGATAGCTTGAAAAAACAGGGAAGATGACAACTCGTAAGTTCGTTTGTGATGTAATTTATCGAAGAGAAATGTATGTGTGGTGCTCATGGCATATCATTGAAAAATTGAAGACTTGGATGCACTAATTAGATTGCTAATGATGAGTAATGGATCGAAGCAACAGCTCGCAGAGCCAGGAGTTATCGCGATGAATGAGCTACTGGACACGATTCCGAGTGAAATAGATGACGCACAGCATGAGAGTAGGACCGAGTCGCACAAAGCCGCAATGTACGCGCTGGGCCTGAAGTCACGGAATTTCAGCCCTTTCCACTGCATCAATCCGACGACCGTCCGGATAAGTCTAAAGAACAAAGATTGATGATACAATCAAGTCTGAGAATAAAGATGATAGACAGAACGAGAGTGAGGAAGATGGTGGTAAGGACAAGGGAACGATACGTAGCGAATTAAGTGTAATTTGCTGATTTAAAGCAACATGTGCGCAACTTAGAGCGAGACAATTTATATTTGAAAACAAGCATTATTATTAAGTGAACGTGCATTAGCAACGGCAAGTGAAATGATGAAATGCGCCGAGATTTCAAGACTATTAGCCGAAAAGACAAAGGTGGTGACAGAGATTGTTGATTCGCTTAATACGACGTACTTAAGTCTTAGCGATGTCGAACCAACGTCTTTCGTGTTTCTTGCGGTATTAAAGATGTCATACAAACTGGAAGTCGTTTATTGAAGCTTTTGCTTCGGCTGTATGTCTTGCTTCGTTTGATCGCTTAGTCGCTACATGACCGAATATTAAGTGAGCTACTTTGAACGGTCCGCAAAAGTGTGCTAAATACTTCAGACTCTTAGAAGGGATGATGTGGTCGCCATATCTAGCGATTACAAAAAGGTATTTTTCTGTGGTACACATCACCTTGAACGTGCACTGTAGGGACAAATAACAAAGGGATTACAGTGCGACAGATCCCACACGCTCGTGTGAAAGCATTGATTAATATCATAAATGTCTATTGTACGATTCAGAACAGGATGATGGCTCCCACGTGGAGTCTACACTGGTGATAAACCGACATTATCTACCATGAAAAGTGAGTGGCGCGAAAGAACCAATTTGCGAAAGACTTTCCACGAAGATTTTGAGTACAACTTTCACAAGTTTCCTTTAAAAGTAACTTCATGTACTTACGGTATTATATATCAGTTCATAGGTCTACATTCTGTATAAGCGTGCCTAACATATTAAAACTTTAGGAGGTTCATTGCTATTATTCATGTAGCTTTAGGAAAAATAACCTTTTTTCAATTCAGTTGCAATTTTACCACATTTCAAGTCTTTCCCTCAAGCGCAAGCGTA
>NW_020188421.1:0-456 GCF_900000015.1 Plasmopara halstedii
TAAATGACAAGTCAGTACGTGGCTGGAACATCCACTAATTATACATTTAATGAGGTTTCACTATATAGATAAAAACCTATAGCTTTAGATATAGGCGGATTTGCCGTAATTAAATCAAAGAAATATAGTTTACATTTCAAATGGAAGAGCTTTTTAGCCTTGTATTGAGGTTTTAGTGTCTCTTGGAGTAAGCGTATTGCGATCCTCTAAACTCGTACTGATTCTAAGCATAGAACGAAGGTCATCGACCTTTTGAGCTTCGGCAACCCCGCTCTAAACAGCTTCGGAAGCTTCTACGTTCCATTGACCTAAGCTTTACGTAGACGCTTCCTTTTAATTCCTTTTTCTCTGCGACAATTGGTGTTGCGTTAAAATAAAACAGGGTGTCTTAACCTCTTTTCATGGATCCTTGATCGTAAGTTGTTCTCGCTGATCGCGTGCATTCAATTCTTGAGC
>NW_020188422.1:0-610 GCF_900000015.1 Plasmopara halstedii
AGAGTTGCAATTTACCTATAAGGTCTTAAGTCGTTCCAAGAATTCAGCACGGGCACAGACCTCACTCTGTGGCGGTTTAATAGCCTTCTGTCGCTCGATCTTGAAGTGTTTACAGCTGGTAAAGTAGTTTAGATCCGCTTAACGCTTACCATACGCCCGACTCTTTGCGCGACCGCAAGATTGCACATCGAGAACAACACTTGCTACAAAGGGTCTGGCAGTTGTCTTGAAATGATTGCTGCATTCAACTCAAAAACCCATCATGAGAAAATCTCGTTGTCTACACCGCGGTACAAGACACGATCAGCTTCAGAGGGATCATTCGGTAGAATACAGAGATTGGGACCTTCTTCCGACATTCTATAATCTCATGATGCATGAAGCCCCAGGTGCATTCTTTTGATTATCCAGGGAAGAAGACTGGAGAAATTGATTACGGCAGCTCCTGATGCCACTCGAGCGCCATCCACTCATCGGACGACAAACGAGGAAACATCTGTTTGCGGTACTAATGAATCGAATGGTACCCCAACTCCCCCATGTCGCTCGGACAACGGAAAGAGTATGGTTTGGACTGGAATGCGCGGTGTGCTTATCAGTTGCATTCTCA
>NW_020188423.1:0-417 GCF_900000015.1 Plasmopara halstedii
TTCTCTGGATGCTGGGTCTGGAGATGGCTGCGGTAGTTTTGCGGACGAAATGGTCCTTGAAAGATCCAACACGTTTGAGAAGCTTTGTTTTCGCGGCCGAAAGCAACACAGAACTGGCATCGTGCACCAAGAATTAAGCCTCCTGGCCCATGATCGCACGGCTTCACCCCATATTGTAGGGCATGTTTTAGTTGGAAAGGTGTGGTGACAGAGCCGACTTTCTGTTTCTTTGAAGGTTGGGAAGACATCGTACAGGGGTCGGCAACACACTCAACACAGTAAAAGATGCCGCAACTGGTCCAAAGAATGATCAAACTGCTGGAAATGATCAAGAAGACAACGTCAAAGGCGCCGGACTTCCTGAATCCGTGATCCGCAATATAATAACCGGCACAATTAAAGGCAAAAAAAATTTCA
>NW_020188424.1:0-396 GCF_900000015.1 Plasmopara halstedii
GTCTATCCCTTCAATCTTTAGTAATCCACTAAATACATTGAGAGACATGATCCGAGACTCTCCGCTCGTTTCGGCCCACCTGCAGTATTTATTATACCAATCAGACGTCGATGCTATTTTGATTTCATCATCTGCTTCATCACTTAGTGTCTCATGCATATTCAGAAGCCACTTCACGACGTTATTTGTTTGCTTTGCTTTGAGTTCCTTCTTATACTTCGTGAGAGGGAACGATTGCGGCTTGAATCCAGTCAAATCAACACGCGCGAGGTAGTGAAATATGTCACGACCCGCATCGATATTAGCAAGAGTATCGAAATAGTGATCGAAATATTTTTCATCACCGACACGACATTCACTAGCGACGAGACACATGTATCGACGATCATTGGCTTC
>NW_020188425.1:0-745 GCF_900000015.1 Plasmopara halstedii
CTGCTGATGCTTTTGAAGCGCTACTTTCTTGCGGTCTTCTTGTCGCAGGGTACTGCGAAGAAACAGCAGGTCATCAACCAAATTACTGTCGAGCCTGTTTCGCTTCTTTGTGATCGTTAAGCCTGCCCCCGAAAAGAGCCTTTCTGCAGGCACTGAAGTTCCCGGAACGGGAGCATATTTCAATGCAATCTTTGTGAGGACAGGGAACAATCCAGAATTGCCATGCCACCATGCGATCACATCAAAGTTGTCAAAGTCTCTCTGCTTGCCCCTGAAGTACTTAAGATCAAACTTGAGCTTATCGTATCTTGTAAGTTCGTCCTCCAACTCTCGCTCGACCTCAATGTCGTCCACGTGATCACCAGCCAACATTATCACTTCTGACAAGAGATCAAAGCCCCCTCTTGTTGCTCCCAAACCAACTGCTGATGGTCCTTCGTCGTCTTCGTCGTCGTCTGACTGACTACCTTCGTCGTTGATAGACGCCCCCTTTCCTGCCTCCTCCCTTTGACGGTCTTGTTCCTCTTTGATCAACTCAGCAAGCAGCTTCTTGGCGGGACCGACAAGATAGGTGTCCATCTGTTTAACGACGGTCTTGAATCGAGGGTCCAGATAGCTAGCGATGAATGCGTGTACACCTGGAGCCTTCCATTTGTCGTCAAATATGTTGTACATCGCTCCAGTTACCCGAGAGACTGAAGGGTGCACTCCTGGACTGTTCCGCTGCTCAATCAGGTGAGTCTTT
>NW_020188426.1:0-383 GCF_900000015.1 Plasmopara halstedii
TCACGAACATATGTGACTTGATTCCTTAGATCCTGACAACGTGACGAACGTTTTAGTGCGTTAACTGTTGCCTCCGCGTCAAACAAATCCGTTTGGTGTAATCAGAAACGCTGTAGCATGTCTAGAAGTGTCACAAACGTATGTGACCATATTCCTTAGGTACTGACATCGTGACGAACGTTTGAGTGCGTTAATTGGTGACTTCGCGTCAAACAAATGCGTCTGGTGTAATCAGAAACGCTGTAGCATGTCAAGAAGGGTCATAAACGTATGTGACATTATTCCTTAGATCCTGGCAACGTGACGAACGTTTGAGGGCGTAAATTGTTGCCTTCGCGGCAAAGGAATGCGTCTGGTGTAATCAGAAACGCTGTAGCATGTCT
>NW_020188427.1:0-527 GCF_900000015.1 Plasmopara halstedii
TCACAAACGTCTCCACCATCATACCCTGCTCTGACGATTGGAAAATGCTGGCAGACCTCGTAAACCTTCTGAAGCCTTTCGAGGCTGTTACGGTTCAACTTGGAGGCTCGTATTACTCGACTTTCTCTACGGTTATTCCTTGCCGCTACAAGCAAAAGACTCACCTGATTGAGCAGCGGAACAGTCCAGGAGTGCACCCTTCAGTCTCTCGGGTAACTGGAGCGATGTACAACATATTTGACGACAAATGGAAGGCTCCAGGTGTACACGCATTCATCGCTAGCTATCTGGACCCTCGATTCAAGACCGTCGTTAAACAGATGGACACCTATCTTGTCGGTCCCGCCAAGAAGCTGCTTGCTGAGTTGATCAAAGAGGAACAAGACCGTCAAAGGGAGGAGGCAGGAAAGGGGGCGTCTATCAACGACGAAGGTAGTCAGTCAGACGACGACGACGACGACGAAGGACCTGTTGGAAATGCACCAGGAACCTAGGTGCGGCTTGCATGTGACCCACACGCAACCCAT
>NW_020188428.1:0-117 GCF_900000015.1 Plasmopara halstedii
AGATCTCTAACGATCTCGACCGGCAGCAGGAGGACTTCCTTGCTGCCCCGCAAGAGCGAGGGGGTTCCGACACGGCTAGTGTCGGCGTAGGAGCCTCTTACCCGCGAGGGTATTGGC
>NW_020188428.1:874-971 GCF_900000015.1 Plasmopara halstedii
TCCGAGGAGTTACGGGAACTCCAAGAAGAACGCCTGCTATCCTACGTCTTGGACCAGCGCGATCTTTGCATCAGGTTTGTCCATTTGGTTAGCAAAC
>NW_020188428.1:981-1110 GCF_900000015.1 Plasmopara halstedii
GGTGTGGAATCTTTGAAAACGCCACAACCAGACATCGATCGAAGCACAACCTGCTTCCACTTTTGCTAAGCGTCCAGCCGTTTGAGGCTAGAAATAAAGAATAATGTATTTCTCTGAATGATGACCTTG
>NW_020188428.1:1188-1285 GCF_900000015.1 Plasmopara halstedii
TTTTCGAAGCTGCCGCCGCTTCTGGTCCCAGATTGCGACCAATCTATTTGGAGCCGCCCAGCCGGCTCCCACGTATTCTCGGAGTGGGCGTAACCCC
>NW_020188428.1:2452-2554 GCF_900000015.1 Plasmopara halstedii
GTCTTGCAGGCTCGCCTTGATGTTGTCGAAGGCGACCTGGTGCGCATGCTCCCAGCGCCAGTCGGCATCTTTCTTTAGAAGATCCGACAAGGGTTTCGCGAG
>NW_020188429.1:0-692 GCF_900000015.1 Plasmopara halstedii
CGACGTCGTCCTACTAGACGTTCCACGTGATAGTAGACGTCAACGATCTCATCGAGAAGAGTCGGTGGCAGGCGGTGACGACCGGGTCGACCGCCTACGGTGACTCGTGCTGCGCTTCGAGCCCTTGAGAACGAGGTCCTTCGTGATTGGAGCTCCGCTGAACGTCATGCTGAAGTAGCATATCCCTGTGCGGACGCTCTTGATAGTTTGTAGCACGTCGTGCGCCGGCTACCTCACCTTGAGGACTAACGTGCTCTGTCGGAGCGACTCTTCGCCGTGGACTAGGCGAATGCGTCGCTGAATGGGACGGTGAAGCGCTCGGCACCATTGGAAATTGAGTTTGTTGCACACTGTGCTCAGAACCACTTGCTGGTTTTACTTCTTGGTGGCCGAGGGCCCGTGGAATCCGCTCTGACGCCAACGCTTCCGCGTTTACTTTCGCCGGATTCCGGTACGGCTTGAGTAAGCCCACGAAAACATCGGGTGGGTCCGCATCCGTTTTGGAAGGTTCAGCGTATACGCTAGGCCCCGCTTGGCAGAACCTTAAACAGTCCAATAGACGAGGCTTCGTCCTGAAGATAGCAGAGGCAATTGTGGAAAGCTCTTGAAATCAATAAAACCAGGTCCCCGACCTTACAGCTTTCTACTTTGCCTCTTCCTTTTTCATCTGCATATTCTTTCTGCAGGTTTGG
>NW_020188430.1:0-343 GCF_900000015.1 Plasmopara halstedii
ACACATTTGTTCAAGATGTGATGCTTGGATCAGCGTTTGTAAAAGATGCAATGATTTCGTCTCACCCGATTGAAGTAGTTGTACATCATCCGGATGAAGCAGATGAAATCTTTGACGCCATTTCGTATCACAAAGGATCGAGCATTGTGCGGATGTTGCACGAATATCTTGGACGTGATATATTCTACCGTGGTGTACACAACTATCTTCTAAGATTTAGTCATCAGAATACGGTAACTGAGGATTTGTGGGAAGCATTGGAAAAGGTTTCTGGTCAAAAATTAAAAAACATGGCTGATACATGGACCAAGCAGGTGGGCTTTCCTCTAGTGACTGTAAAGCA
>NW_020188431.1:0-398 GCF_900000015.1 Plasmopara halstedii
AGTAAGGGACATCGAAATGGACGATGTTGATCCGACACCAAGTGCCAACAAGCAGCAGCTGATGCCTTCCGAGCATTCTGTTTTAAATTGTTTGAAGATTAACGAGAATAGTTCATTGCTTCATACGCGTCAAAAATTTTGTTGATGTTTTCGCCTGTAGTGGGGCGAAGGAGATATAAACAGGAGCAGTTGATAAGGCTAAGGAACGGCTCAAATGATGAAGAGACAACAGAAGGAGATGATGACCCTTTGACACCGAAACTTGCTAAGATTCACGAGCAGTGATCCACTGCCGATGCTGTTCTTGCGTACATGGTGATAACGTGGAGATAATACAGAAGATGACTCAATCGCACAATTGGATCTGAAATGGTCTTTGCCAAAAAGCGTAATCAAAA
>NW_020188432.1:0-709 GCF_900000015.1 Plasmopara halstedii
CCATTTCACATAACAGCTTAAAGTGTAACATACTGCCCATTCGTAATGTTACTGCCCCTCCTTCATGTTTGATGTACATGAGTATAGTGATTCAAAGAAAGTAAATAAGCCTTTGCTGCGCCAAACAAGTGACTGTAGAAAACAATTGGAGCAGAACCAACGTGTCATACGAACTACAAAGAAAATAAGGATCACTTAATCATGCCATTTTGCTATTCGGTGGTCGAAGAAGTTCTATCGTTTTCGTTAGCTTTTCACCGTCAATATCAAATTGACGATAAACGCACCAGCAAAAACCTTTTCGCAGTTTTTGTCAACTCTAACGGTACATGCGAAGGCTAAATATAAGAATTTGTGATTCTTGGCTTACCTGTGTATAATCTCTTCCAGCAATGAAAAGGATCTTTGTGATCCGTAACAACAAATTAAACGAGGCAAGATAGTATTTTAACTTTCCATTTTACAAGCGTTGGACCTATTTAGATTTTATGGCCCCTCTTTGGTATCCAATGACAAATATTTGTAATGAAAGTTAGCAAAGCCTTCAAATGCTTTAGTATATCCTAACTTCCGTGTGGAGCTTCATGTAAGAAATTTTAAGAATGAATAATCTCAGAATGCGAATAAATGATGATAACTTTCTTGCTAAACCTTAGCTGCCTGACCAGTACTAACCTTTCGCCTGTCGTCGAGCTTTACTGCCTTTATT
>NW_020188433.1:0-617 GCF_900000015.1 Plasmopara halstedii
TGTGGTCTCTCAAAAAGGTGAATGCTGGTTGTGATGGCCGTACCTGATGGCGTATCGTACTGTCGTTGTCCAGGAACCAGTCATGGTGTTTTTCCACCTCTGGAACTGTCGGTCTAAGCGCAACAGCAGCCCTCGGTCGTATGGCTATGGTGGTGCTGGGACTGGAATGCGCGATCCGGGTTATGGCTATGGTGGAGCTGGGGCTGAAATGCGCGTTCCGGATTATGACTTTGGTGGAGCTAGAGCTGAAGGTGCTTGGCCCAACGGCCCCGGTTATGGTTATGGAGTTCATGGAGTGCTGTACAGCAGTAGAAACAATCACAGAGGCCCGAATGCTGGTGTCACTACTGAAGCTAATGTGGTGGAAGGGACAGCGAATCCTAACGATGGTGGAAGTGCTACGGCGGCAACGACTGGTAAAACTATTTCCACGCTCGGGTCGCAAGATGGCAGCACACCAAGCAGTAATTCCACGGCTCCAAGCACGAATACGGACACCCCAATCAAAAGTGTCAGTGACGACGGTACTGCGACGCAGCAGAAGGGGTATCGATTGCTCCGATCAGACAATAGCGAAAGAGGTTCAGTTAGAATGTTTGACGCCGCAGAAGTGACTG
>NW_020188434.1:0-477 GCF_900000015.1 Plasmopara halstedii
ACCACGACACTCGTGTTGCCCGCCGAATCTTTCGGCAGGCCAAACACAAAGTCCAAACGCATGGACTACCAGCACCTAGTGGGTAGTTGTAAGCGGGCCAGTGGTGCAGCCGCATTTGAAGAGGTACCACCCGTTGACACGTCTCACACGTGCGCACATAAGTGCCCGTCCATTTGTACAGCTTGGGTCACCAATAGTGGTGACTCACAGAGTTGTACGTTTTCTCACAACCCAGATGACCACTGAGTGGCGTGTCATGAGCCTCATAGAGAATGCGGGTTATTCAAATCCTCATCATGAGGAACCACAACTCGTGGTGTATCCGATGAATCGGTGCTATAGCATAGCTACCCGTTATTCAAAGAATATCGGTGCAATCGTGCACGCAATCTTTTTGACAATTTCTTTTCCGAGTTTCAAAACTCCTTGCTCCCTAGAGCCCGTAGCAACGCTACACACATCTCATCACCCGCATAC
>NW_020188434.1:712-916 GCF_900000015.1 Plasmopara halstedii
GACCATTTTGCTCAACACGTGGACAGTGAATGGAACACGGACGTGGGCAAGGATCTTGGGCAGAACACAGCGAATTTTAGCCAAATTACAACTGAAACGTGTTACGCTGTGGGAAAAAGGGTCATCATGCAAAGGATTGTCGTTCATCAAAACAAGGTAATACATCGAAAGGCGACAAACAAGTCAAGTTTGCACTTTCACTAC
>NW_020188434.1:1162-1252 GCF_900000015.1 Plasmopara halstedii
TATAGACATCAGTTACCATTCCAGACGGTACTAAGCTCAAAGCCACCCGAGAAGGATCCATGTTGCTCACCTGCACAGTGAGTAACATTG
>NW_020188435.1:0-319 GCF_900000015.1 Plasmopara halstedii
GACTCGTCGGTGCTCCAGCTCCAAGAAGTGGATGGCGGCGTGGTGATGGTCGCGGGTGACTTGACAACTCGTAATTAAACCATCCTCATTGCCCACCATGACATGGAGCAACGTTAGTCTCCTTGCCGTGAACACTAATGGCATCAAGAAGAACGGTCACCTACTTATTGAGAGATTGCTCTCCAAGTACTCGGTGTCGTGCCTCCAAGAAACCAAGTTCGCAGACAGCACGCACCTCTCTCTACGTTCAAATACCACCTCGACTCGAGCTTCAAGCACAAGGTCTTCGTGAACGACCCCAACTCGCTGCTGGATCGAC
>NW_020188436.1:0-302 GCF_900000015.1 Plasmopara halstedii
CGTAGTTTCCACCTCAACTATTCTCACCAACTCCCCATTAGCCGACGTCGAATTGCGTATCGTCGTCTTTACCGTCTTCGTCACAATGCTGCCGTCAGCCTCTTGCGACTGGAATACCTCCGTTTGTACTGACTCATTAGGATTGGTGTCATCCCCTGTGACAAGAGACTTCGACGTGTTTGTCGTGCTACCTACCACCGTTGCAAGACTTTTTTCGTCAATCTCCGTCTCCTCACGTGTCTCCGTTTCGACCGTCGTGCTCTTCTCACCGGATGTCGACTCAGTTTCTGTCGTAGTTTCCA
>NW_020188437.1:0-1202 GCF_900000015.1 Plasmopara halstedii
TCAAAAATTCCGTGATGATTTTCAACCACGTAAAG
This sequence comes from Plasmopara halstedii, assembly GCF_900000015.1. Taxonomy (NCBI): domain Eukaryota; phylum Oomycota; class Peronosporomycetes; order Peronosporales; family Peronosporaceae; genus Plasmopara; species Plasmopara halstedii. The sequence goes on from NW_020188437.1 coordinate 36, forward strand.
ACCATGTCCACGAGCTGGTAATGGTTCCGGTACGTGCCGTGGAGGATGGCACATGGATGCTGATGGACTTGCCTCCCGTGGATCTTCAAGTTAGATTGCAAATGTTGTCAGAATTCCTTAGAATTTGAGTGTTCAGGAACAGCAGTGGTTGTGGATCAAACGTCGACGCACTCGAGCTCATCCTTTAGAACTGTGGATTGATCGCGGAAACGAACACGGCAATTTGGGGACTACTCCATGAAATGTGTAGCCATAGGATTTATTATGTTCGTTCTTTACTGAGCCATCAAGTCCACCACCAAGATAACCCGCTGGTACTCCCGTTTTGGCGCACACAATCGCGCTCCCAGAAAGACCAGGGGCAGACAATAATTTAGTTTCCACTCCAACTGGTAATCATAGCTGGAATGATGGCGGAAGCATAATCAATCCTTGATCTTCTTGAACGCCAGGGAATCCAAACACGTCAACGTTCATCGTGCAACATACCCCAACGGATTTCTCATATGGTATGAGCTTGTTATTTCGTGGCAAAGCAACGTTAAAGATTGCGAAGTCGAACGTGCCGAACTAAACCAGTATGTGTCACTGTCAAGACTGAATCGGTGAACTTCCATCAGCTTTGTCAGATCGGGAAAGAGCTGCTCCACCACAACTTGAGGTTATCTAATATAGACAACAATTTCATCGCTGCCGTCCGTGAAGACGTGGTTGCTTTGCAGCATCGGCGTCCATAACATGTTTTCATTTGGGGGTAACATCTCAGATACCGATTGACTTCATTTCTGAATTCAGCACTCAAATGATCAGTGAATGTTTCGTCGACCCACATGTACAAGTTCGTCAGCAGATACAAGTGCGTCGACGTTTGATCCACAACCACTGCTGTTCCTGAACACTCAACTTCTGAAGAAATTCTGACAACTGACTTCCACATTTTCAATTGAACTTCATACTCCACTGCACGTAGCAGAGCCACTACCAGCACGTGAATTTGGTCTTCACCTGGTTGACAATCATCTCCAAAGAGCATGGGATTCTTGATCCACAGTGTGGATTTCATCTGTACGTAGTCTTGCAGGTCCACGGTTCATCGAGCGCCACAAAAACTACGCCAGCCTCATCTAGCCACGCGCCACCCTCCGTCTTGGCCAAAAAAAGTTTCGA
>NW_020188438.1:0-398 GCF_900000015.1 Plasmopara halstedii
GATGTATAACTCTGAATACAACATTGACGCCGCTCAGTGCTGGAACTTTTCCTATCAAGTTGCACTTCCAGCAGCTACGACCATATCCACTGTATCAATTGGCTTGCCTGATGGGCTTTACGGTTATACTGATATAAATCGAAGCATTCAGACAGCTCTCGTAAATCTGGAGCGTATATAATTAATCCCATATTCAATGAGCGAAAAACAGTGTGTATTTTGCTGCTCAATTCGATTTTAGCGCAACTTCCTACGGCAGGTGACACTTGGATACGACCGGCAAGTGGCCTTTATTCTTCAGGCGATACTGGTTTGACAACATCGCGTGTCCCTCGCATCATCATCGATGATGCCACTTTTGGTAAAGAAGTAGGATTGACAAGTGGTACGTGTCCTTC
>NW_020188439.1:0-415 GCF_900000015.1 Plasmopara halstedii
GCGCGTTTCAAATCAGCACTGAACCGCACAGCTGGATCTAAAACAGCCACATTTGATGAGGCTTGGAGTGCCGGAAATATATCTTCCCAGTATGGACAGCTTTGTGCCTTTGCAGGAGGACTTGCTTCAATTTTCCCCAATACGTCCACAGTTGAGTCCGACTTTTCCAATCTCAAGTGGGAAAAAGACGATTTCCGTCAATCCTTGACAGATTTCTCGCTAGAAGGGATCCTCCATTGCCGGCAAGCGCTGAATCAGAAGTAATCAATAGATTTCTAAACCGATTGGGCCTGGCTATGCAATAAAAACCGCATTTGTTACAGAAATGACTATTTTGACTAATTTCATTCTCGAAAAATGACTATATTACTGGAAAATTGTCAAAATAGTCAAATGACTACTTTGAAGAGGCCTG
>NW_020188440.1:0-117 GCF_900000015.1 Plasmopara halstedii
TTGATATCTTAGCTCCTGACATTGTGACGAACGTTTGAGTGCGCTAACTGTTGCCTCTTCGTCAAACAATTGCGTCTGGTTTAATCAGTAGTGCTGTAGCATGTCTGGAAGCGTCAC
>NW_020188440.1:339-733 GCF_900000015.1 Plasmopara halstedii
AGTCCAACAATTGCGTCTGGATTAATCAGTAGTGCTGAAGCATGTCTGGAAGCGTCACAAACGTATGTAACTTGATCTCTTATCTCCTGGCAACTTGAAAGAACGTTTGAGTACATTAATGGTTGTCTCCGCGTCAAAAGAATGCGTCTAGTTCAATCAGGAACGCTGTAGCATGTCTGGAAGCGTCACAAACGCATGTAACTTGATATCTTATCTCCTGGCAACATGAAAGAACGTTTGAGAGCGTTAACTGTTGACTTCGCGTCAAACGGATGCGTCTGGTTTAATCAGTAGCGCTGTAGCATGTCTGGAAGCGTCACAACCGGATGCGACTTCAATCTTAGCTCCTGACAACGTGACGAACGTTTGAGTGCGCTAACTGTTGCCTCTGCGT
>NW_020188441.1:0-762 GCF_900000015.1 Plasmopara halstedii
GAGTCGCAGTGCGTAATGACGCATGATCTGTGTAGATCACAAACGGCTTGGAGCCGAGTAGGTGGGCCCTGAACTTGACAAATGTACACTTCATCGCAAGTAGCTATTTGTCATGAACTGGGTAGTTCTTCTCTGCAGCTTTGAGCTGTCGAGATTTGAGCACAATCACGCGATCTCGCCCCTCGGCGTCTGCTTGCAGCAGCGCACAGCCGATGGCAAAGTCCGAAACGTCACAGACGGCGCTGAAAAACCGATCAGGGTCCGGCAGTGCCAGTATTGGCGCATGCCGGAGGGTGTCTTTGACCCCGTCAAAAGCCTCCTGCTGTTCGGTGTTCCAACACCATTCCACATTCCTTTTAAGGAGATTGGATAATGGCCGGGCCATTTCTGCGTAGTTGACGCTGTCTTTGTGTAAGTAACTGGCAAAACCAAGCCACTTGTGCAGGTCTTTCTGGCTTTTTGGAACCGGCCAGTCTACAATGGCCTTGACCTTAGCGGGGTCCGCTCGAAGGCCAGCTTCCCAATAAAGCCCCCTAAAAACGATATCTCTTCTGCGCCAAAAAGGCACTTGTCTGCATTGGCGTACAGTTTGTTAGTGCGCATGCATTCGAGCACCGCTCCTAGATGGGCGATGTGGTTCTCCTCATCCGTCCTCCCGTGCCCCGCACGACTTCGAACAAAAATGTCGTCAAATTATGGCTGTGCATACGCCATACGGGGCCTGAGCAACTGCGTCACAAGACGATTGAATGTTGTTGGTGC
>NW_020188442.1:0-1514 GCF_900000015.1 Plasmopara halstedii
CACTTCGGCAAGATTGCCCAGACGCCGTGGACGCTTTTGATCAGAAAGATCAGGACGCACCGCGCTTCCCGGCAATAGCCAGGGAGGTAGAAGGGCCATGAGCTGAGCTCAAGCAGTGGTCCTGAGCTCTTGCGGTCGCAGACACAGAGCTCGTGGGGAGCGTAAGGAGTTGATACATACGTTGCAGGGCGACATCTGAAGGAAGTCGACGGCGTGCCTTGCGTTTAGCAAACCTAAATCGGAGGTGTCGCTTAACAAGCACGTCCACTTTCCTTGTGGCTCAGCTGTAAGTTATACAGTGAGGAAAGTTTCCGGTGACGTTGCATCCATCGCTCGAGGAGCGCATCGTCATCTGTAGCGCTTTCACTAGGGGCGAGCACTACAGGTATTGTCCACATTGCGGGTACACGAGAATAATCTCGTTGAGCACGCAGACGAGTGCGATAAGCTTCCAACGGAATTTCTTGTGGAACCAAGAAACGAGCTCGAAGAGTTTCCGCTCGGCAAACTCATCTTCCGTAATGACCGGGGCCCGATGATGTGGAGGCGTAACGATCGAGTAACCGCGTCCTTCGCTTCCACATCGGGATCTGCTGGGCGGAAGCCATATTCCACACGAGGGTCAATGACCGACCGCGGATGGGCGCGCTTTAGAGCCGCATTATGGGCAGCTTTGAGCTGCCGCCTTTGTTTCCCGTCGCTGTCATTGGTTATTACACCACGTCCCTCAGTTGACGAGAAGTCAGGGAACGGACATGAGATCAGCAAGGCGCGAGCAGAGCTCGTATCGCGCCGCTGGCGCTGCTCGCCTTCCACGTCATCCAATGCAGGAAAAGGAGTGTCAGACTCATGGTCGACCACCTCCTCATCCTCAACGAGGCCACTCGGCACTGAAAGCGTGCGTGGAGCGCGACGTTTGCACTCATCGAGCCAAGGATTTACATCCCTCGGTGCTGCGGACGCACTGTCCGACGTTGCACCGAGTGCGGGAGACGAAGTTGGGCTCTGCCTGCGCTCGCCGTCAGAACCAGCGACACTTGGAAATTTTGGTGTCATTGACACATGGCAATTGAGCACGGAAGTCGTTTCGGTAAGTTGTAGTATCTAGCGGACACGCGGGCCTTGTTGAAGCAATAATCGATTGGAACCGTAAATGTTCTCAATCCTAATAGGGGAGGGTGTAACGGGGATACACGTACCCTGGTAACAGGTGCGTGTGTCACACGAGATGTGCATGATGTGTCTGCGCCCAAATAAGAATACGGTTCGGGGCTTGGTAGCCAGTTTTTTTGCATGTATCTAGATTTTACTAGATATATTTATTATATTTAGGAAAATCAAAACTTTTAGAATTAAGATAAAAAACAAAAATCAGTTTTGAATTCTAAACCGAAGAGTAAATTAGACTTGAGCAGGCAATAACTACTCTTGGAGTAAGCGGATTGCGATCCGCTAGCTCATACTTGGTTCTTGTAAAGAACGAAAGGTCGGTGACCTAAAGTACGCTTCCTCAA
>NW_020188443.1:0-495 GCF_900000015.1 Plasmopara halstedii
AACAATTTGGCCCAAGGATTCCTACATTGAAGCAAAGAATGCTCTTGATACCCCCTTTCGAGGGAAAAGAGACTTGTAAGGGTTTAGGATCCGGTTTTGAGCTCTGGGCTTTGCAGTTCATGAGAGAGGCCAACATGGCTGTCACTCTCTCTGGCTTCGAATGGCCAGAGGAAATCAAGGTTGTTGTGTTAGGAAGCAAACTGAAAGGCACTGCAGCCGATTACTTCCAGAGAAGAATCCATCAATGGTGGAATGAAAATCCCTCATTTGGACATGCTATTGACCAGCTCACCAAGGCTTTTGCGTGCAAGATATCGACAACCCAAGCTACAAAGATTTTACTATCAAAAAAGGAGAAATTTAGATCATGGACAGAACATTATTTGTACCTCACAGCAGTGTCAGCTGTTGCAGGATGAAGAGACGACCTAGTACTCGAGAACATTGTGAAGTTCGCATGCCCTGAGTTAAAGCAGGTGCTGATGGCAAAGTATG
>NW_020188444.1:0-337 GCF_900000015.1 Plasmopara halstedii
GATCTGCATTACGTCTGATATAGCTGTAAACAGCCATGTAATACTACACAACGCGACGGATTCGTTTCAGCAGCTGTTGTAAGCAAGGAGGAAGTCCGCTTAGCGACTGATGTGTTACCGCAGCTGTTGATAGCTTGGTGATCTGCATTACGACTGATATGGCTGTTAATAGCAATGTTATAGACTGCATCGCGATGGTTTCATTACAGCAGCCGTTGATAGCGTGGTGATCAGCATTGCAACTTATACAGCTGTTTATATAATGTTATAGACTGCATTGCGACGGATTCGTTACAGCAGCTGTTGTAAGCAAGGTGGAAGTCCGCTTAGCGACTGA
>NW_020188445.1:0-476 GCF_900000015.1 Plasmopara halstedii
TCCTGAATTTGACTTATCTCCAGAGATTAATAAATTGTCTATGGGAGAGGATCAACCTGAGTATCACGACGTGATTGTAATTGGCGCCGGCGCCGCCGGTCTGCGATGCGCGAATCAGTTGGTACACACGAAAGGTGTTGAGGATGTGCTCGTCGTAGAGGCTTCAGATCGCATAGGAGGACGTGTGATGACCAACACAAGCTTTATTCCGGGGTTTCACGTTGAAATGGGTGCTGAATTCTTGCACGGCGCCAATACCACACTCACGCGCTTGGCTGAGGAAGCTCACATTGGGTTGCGCGAGATCTTTACTTGGGCTCAGGTAAGAAGATAATCTAATAGTGCAGTACAGTTGCGTGTTTATTGTGGAAGTCGCATCGATTAATCAGCCAATGACTCGCTCGTACGAGGGATGAAATAGTCGTCTGGCCTTCATACGAATGCAAAAGAAAACGTCGGAACATGTTTCCTTAATT
>NW_020188446.1:0-321 GCF_900000015.1 Plasmopara halstedii
AGCGAACAGCACGGAATTGTACGCAAGTGCCATGCCCACACCAGCAATTCCTTGACAAACTTCCCGAATCGTACCTCCAACGTTATAGGCCATGGAAAATATGATCATAATCGCACAGTAACTAAGTCCCCCAAGGTAATACCAATCTGGAAAAAACAACCACTTCTTGGCATAGGCGTGGGATGGATCATATGCTTTATCTCGTGTCTGAATGATAGAAGAGATAATCACCGCAAACGATACACGCAGAGCCATTTCAACGTTTTGTCGAAAGGTGTCTAGATACGAAAAAAACCAGTTTATGTATTAGATGTATCAGCA
>NW_020188447.1:0-368 GCF_900000015.1 Plasmopara halstedii
ATCTCTTCTGCGCCAAAGATGCACCTGTCTGCATTGGCGTACAGTTTGTTAGTGCGCATACAATCGAGCACCGCTCTTAAATGAAGGATGTGTTTCTCTACATCTATCCTCCCGTGCTCCGCACGACTATGAACGAAAATGTCGTCAAAGTAGGTCTGTGCGTACGCCCTGTGGGGCCTGAATAACTGCGTCACAAGACGATTAGATGTTGCTGGTGCATTTGACAGCCCTTGGGGCATCGCCAGCCACTCCCAGAGCATGCGCTCGGAGTATTCCTCGCTGTCGGCGGAATGTCACTCGCTCTCATGAACAATTGGTAATACCCATCGACCAAGTCGAGCGCACTGTACTTCGTACATCCCACCATG
>NW_020188448.1:0-310 GCF_900000015.1 Plasmopara halstedii
ACGTTGCCAGGAGCTATGATATCAAGTCACATACGTTTGTGACGCTTCCAGACGGGCTACAGCGCTACTGATAAAACCAGACACATTCGTTTGACGTGGATGTAACAGTTAACACACTTCAATGTTTGTCACGTTTTTGAGAGCTAGCATATCAAGTCACATACGTTTGTGACGCTACCAGCCATGATAAAGCGCTACTAATAAAACCAGCCGCATTCATTTGACGCGGAGGCAACCGTAACGCACTCAAATGTTCGTCACGTTGCCAGGAGCTATGATATCAAGTCACATACGTTTGTGACGCTTCCAG
>NW_020188449.1:0-319 GCF_900000015.1 Plasmopara halstedii
TATCAAGTCACATACGTTTGTGACACTTTCAGACGTGCTATAGACGCATCTAATTTCATCAGACGCATCCGTTTGAAGCTACGGCAACAGTGAACGCAATAAAACGTTTCGTCACGCTGTCAGCACTGAGATATCAAGTCACATACGCTTATGACACTTTAAGACGTGCCAACAGTGTTTCTAATTACACCAGACGCAACCGGTGGAAGCTACGGCAACCTTGAACGCAATCAAACGCTCGTCATGCTGTCAGCAGCTGAAATATCAAGTTACATACGTTTGTGACACTTTGAGACGTGCTACAGCGTATCTAATTACA
>NW_020188450.1:0-326 GCF_900000015.1 Plasmopara halstedii
TCAGTTCTTCCCCAGTAGGTCGCCCCGCGCCTACTGGGTGGTGTCGTTTCCCCGCGACAAACCAGACTGGTAGGAATTGGTGCGACGGCTCGAAGAACCTTGGCGCGCCTTGCGCAGGGGGCAACCGTTCCGAAGATGACGGGTGTCTCCCAGACAAAACACCGTCATCGTTTTGTGTGCTGCCCGGCAGCTCGGAGCTATGTTACCTCGTCCTCAGTATAGCTGAGATTCATGGGCACAGGCACAGTCGACGAGCTGTTGGAGTGTGCATTCTAACCAAGTCGTGCCGACTTGAAATTGAATTCGGCATTCAATGCCACATTCAT
>NW_020188451.1:0-299 GCF_900000015.1 Plasmopara halstedii
CCATCGCATTGCGAACGTGTCGTAGGACACTCAGTCTGGTAGACAAGAAGTCATCGACCTCTTTGCGGATGGTGAGGGGCTGACATCAGCTGGCCGGTCGGCTATTCTTCCCCCACCAAGCCGCGGGCCATAGGATAGCGGCGTCAGTGGGACGCGAGGGTGAACCAGCCCGTTGACGTAGAACGGCGTGTTGCCGGTAAACGAATGCACTGATTTGTTCAGCGCAAACTTTACGAGTGGTAACATGGCGCTCCAGCGCCTCGGCGTCTCAGCGCAGACGCTGCAAAGAAGGTCTTCGA
>NW_020188451.1:309-375 GCF_900000015.1 Plasmopara halstedii
AGCAAAGTAGGATAGCCATTTAGCCATCCTCTGCGAGAGGTGGGGCGACTGAGTCGCAGTGCGTAG
>NW_020188451.1:385-594 GCF_900000015.1 Plasmopara halstedii
TTATGTATAACTTGGAGTCGAGCCACAAGGAAGTGGACGTGCGTGTGGAGCGCCTAGCACTCCCGCGAGCTCTGTGTTTGCGACCGCAAGAGCTCAGGGCCACTGCTTGAGCTCAGCTCATGGCCTTTCTACTTCCCTGGCTATTGCCTGAAAGCGCGGGGCGTCCTGATCTTTCTGATCAAAAGCGTCCACGGCGTCTGGGCAATCTT
>NW_020188451.1:604-1066 GCF_900000015.1 Plasmopara halstedii
CCAGCATTGGTGCATGTAGGAGGGTGTCTTTGGCCCTGTCAAAAGCCTCCTGATGTTCGGTGTTCCAACACCATTCTGTATCCTTTTTAGGAAGGTTAGATAATGGCCGGGCCGTTCCTGCGTAATTTGCGCTGTACTTGTGCAAGTAGTTTGCGACACCAAGCCACTTACACAAGCCGTTCTGGCTCTTTGGAACCGGCCAATCTACAACGGCCTTGACCTTAGCGAGATCCGCTCGAAGGCCACGCTTTTCAAGCACCCTAAAAGGGAATCTCTTCTGCGCCAAAAATGCACTTGTCTGCATTAGCGTACAGTTTGTTCGTGCGCATTCACTCGAGCACCGCTCTTAATTGAACGATGTGGTTCTACTCATCTGTCCTCCCTTGCTCCGCACGACCGTGGGTGAAGATGTCGTCAAAGTATGTCTGTGCATACGCCCTGTGGGGCCTGAACAACTGCGTC
>NW_020188452.1:0-312 GCF_900000015.1 Plasmopara halstedii
AAACGTTTGAATGCGTTAACTTTTGCTGCCGCGTCAAACAAATGCGTCTGGTTCAATCTGGAAGTACGTCTGGAAGCACCACAAACGTATGTGACATGATATCTCAGTTACTGACAGTGTGACGAACGTTTGAGTGCGTTAGCTGTTGCTGCCGCTACTAACAGATGCGTCTGGTTCAATCTGGAACGCTGAAACACGTCTGGAAGCAGCACAAATGTATGTGACATGGTATCTCAACTTCTGACAGCGAGACAAACGTTTGAATGCGGTAACTGTTGCTGCCGCGTCAAACAAATGCGTCTGGTTCAGTCA
>NW_020188453.1:0-355 GCF_900000015.1 Plasmopara halstedii
AATTTTTATAGCTTAATAATGTATGTATTAACATTGCACCATTATTTTGATTGATGAATGATGCTTGCAACCTTATTGCACCATTAATTTAATTGGCTATTTATGTCTAATCTAGTCAAACCACTACTTTGATTTTTAATTATATTGTCTTGTATTATCAACTTTGAGAATGAACGCAATAAGGAATCAATATAAAAACAACACGGACCAACTTAATATGCAGCGGGGCTGCCGTAGCAAAACGCTGGAAAAAGCGTACTTTAGGTCACCGACCTTTCGTTCTTTACAAGAGTTAGTGGATCGCAATCCGCTTACTCCAAGAGTGATTATTGCCTTCCCAAGGCTAATCGACTCT
>NW_020188454.1:0-305 GCF_900000015.1 Plasmopara halstedii
AGTTTGAGGCGCCACTTTGGCAAGATTGCCCAGTCGCCGTGGACGCTTTTGATCGGAAAGATCAGGAAGTCCCGCGTCATCAGACGCCCTGATCTTCTCGGCAGTTGCCAAAGAAGTAGAAGAGCCATGGGCTGAGCTCAAGCAGTGGCCCTGAGCTCTTGCGGTCGCAGACACAGAGCTCCCTGGAGAATTAGGGGCTAACCCATACGTCGCAGAGCGACAATCCAAAGGAAGTCGGCTACGTGCTTTGAGTTTGGCAAACTCAAATCGGAGGTGTCGCTCCACACGCACGTCCACTTTCTTGT
>NW_020188455.1:0-318 GCF_900000015.1 Plasmopara halstedii
ACTGTAACGTCGTCTGTGACGGATTTGATCCGCACCGCGTATGCGGGTGATGGGATGTTTGTAGCGTTGCTACGGGCTCTAGGGAGCAAGGAGTTTGGATACTCGGACAAGAAATTGCCATCAAGATTGCGTGCACGATTGCACCGATATTTATTTGAATAACGCTTTGCTATATTATAGCACTGATTCAGCGGATAAACCACGAATTAGCTCCCCATGATGAAGATTTGAAATACCGCATCCTCTTTGAGGCTCACGAGACGCCACTCAGTGGTCATCTCAGTCGTGAGAAAACGTACAACTCTGTGAGTCACCACT
>NW_020188456.1:0-646 GCF_900000015.1 Plasmopara halstedii
TGCTCATTGAATGAACGCTACGGATATTCAAGGAGTCAATCTTAACAAGACCTACAAAATTTGGTGTGGAGAGTTGGACGGAAAAGGGAGAGTATACTAGCTTTTTGACTTTCACCGCAGTCTAAGTTTGAGTGTGATTATCGGATACTGACAAAGCGGTTCGACTAGGACCAGCATTCGGCTTCAATTCGAGTCGAAACGATATTAACTAAATAAAGAAGGATTTGCTTTGCCGTAATTAGCACCGACAACATCAAACCTGTCATACGGAATTCCAGCTTATACATTGGAACATGAAATTAATTTAATATACCAGCAGGTACCAGCTATGACAAGTATCGGACAACATTTCTCGGTCGCTGCAAATGCGATAAGAAATTTAGAAGTGTATGTGGTCTTGGTAAGGGTACTTCTCCTGCGAGAGTACATCACCGCGTTCATCGTTCGTAACCAGACTACTGATCCGCCTAATACAGCATTTGAACGCAAGCTTCGTGAAACAAGCATCACCAGCGATGACTAAGAACGAGTGAAATTTACGTGGGATTTCAACGAGCTGAACTTGATCAAAGACTTACTGATCTGATAAAATAAGCTCGACGAAGTCCCTTTCACCAAAGCTATCAAGGCTCAGTAAGAGCCAATT
>NW_020188457.1:0-181 GCF_900000015.1 Plasmopara halstedii
TGGCGATTTTGATGATTTTCGTGAGCTGGCATCCCCGATTGTAATTACTGTAGCAAGTAGAGAACGGCTGGATGCACGAGGAAGCGGATCCGGACGTTTTACTCTTCAAAATGGGGCGGCAGCGACTTTGACGGACGTTTTGTATGTACCCATGTTGGATAGAAGACTTGTGTCGGTGGCG
>NW_020188457.1:365-544 GCF_900000015.1 Plasmopara halstedii
TATAGTGACACTGGCGAGCCTGAACCAAAGCGACAGCGCGTTGACGAGTATGAAATTACGCTGGCGGCGACGGATGTACCGCGAAGTTACGCTGAAGCAATGGCATCACCAGAATCTAAAAAGTGGAAAGAGGCAATTCGGCGTGAAATTAAAGCACATATTAAAAACCACACTTGGGA
>NW_020188457.1:621-743 GCF_900000015.1 Plasmopara halstedii
AAAAAAATTGGCTTGAGTGGATGCAATCCTGTACGAAACCCCATGGTGCTGGGTCAGGATTTAGCTCCTGATGATTCACACAGCGTACACCGCAACCAAACAGAATATCGGGAGTTGATTGG
>NW_020188458.1:0-311 GCF_900000015.1 Plasmopara halstedii
GTGCAATTTCATACTGACTGAAGTCGATTGGATGCGAGAATCGATATCGGAACTGATGAGTAACCACCTGGTTATTGAGATTTAACAAAATTGGAAAGCTCATTTTTGAAATCGCAGATTTCTGGATATCTATGATATCTTATCTACTAGTATATACTAACCAAAAGAAAGAAAAATGCATCGACGAAAGAGAATTCGACGACAACTAATGCCTCAGGCAATGGAGATCGATGGATCAGGCGAAGTAGATCACTCGAAACCTGTAGCTCCATCTAAAAACGACTATGGTTCAACGAATATTGAAACACTGT
>NW_020188459.1:0-11850 GCF_900000015.1 Plasmopara halstedii
TATATAGTAAAATCTAAATACATGCATAACTACTGGATACCTAGCCCCGTACCGTATTTCTGTTTGGATGTGTGGTCACACCATGCACATCTCGTGTGACACACACACCCCTGTTATTAGGGTTCGTGTAACCCTGTTACAACGAGTGGAGCAAAGTGGAGCCGAGCACAGCGACACTAGTTAAGCTGACTGCAGAAAGCTGAAGACAGGAAGTATGCCTGATCAATTAGCGAGCATAGGCGATTACTAAGACGAAAATAGACTGGCACATATGCGTACTAATGCAGCCCTATCAACTTGCTGAAATACGACGTGCCATTCGATCAGATCAAGGACGATGTGATGGAAGCACCATTACTTGCTTTACCAGATGATACGAATCTGTATAGTGTGTTGTGTGACGCTTTTGAGTTTGCAATCGTTGTGCTGGACTCAGAAAGACGCGATCGTGTAGTTCCAACATAATTTCGACAGCTGAAGCCAGCAAAAAACAACTACCCTGTTCACGACAAGATGATTTTAACAATGAAGTATGCTCTGGTGAAGTTCCGTGTTCACCTCTTGGGTTCAACTCCAATTGTCGTCTACACGAAGAACGCTATCTTGCGATATGTATTTCAGTCTCCTCATTTGTCACAGCGTATGGCTCGCTGGTTGTCATTTTTTGCATAATACAACTTCACGGTTGCGTATAAAGCGGGCAAACTAAACGTGCCGGCTGACGCATCGTCACGTCGTCCGAATTATGAGCTAGCTCGTATAAGCTATATCAAAAACGATGTATTGGATATGAAACGACGATCGAATGTCGGGGATGAACAGTGTGATCTGATCATCAACGCGCTCTCATCGATTGATATTAAACTCTATGACAAGCGTCCTGATCGCTTGAAATCACGGATGCATTGTTATACATCAACAGGATGGTCTCCTTTACTATCAAGTTGCACATGACGACAAGCCACGATAATTTAAAGCACGACGTTGTGTACGAGCGACGGCGCTCGTCGGCGGATCACTTGTCCGTATGAAGAACTATGAGTCTCCTAGTGCTCAACTTTGGTGGTAATGGGTGACATGATACGTGAACACATGCGATGTCTGTCTGCGCGTGGATAGCGCACGGCACCACTGCAGATACTCCCTGTTAATACTGACTGTAAGTCAGTCGGTCTCGACTTTATCTTCGGGTTCTTTGAGAATGCTGGTGGTCACAATGAAGTAATCGTCACTGTCGACAAATCAGCAAGATGGTTCGCATCGCTCCATTTATAGCGATTCCATCGATACCGAAGGTTCGGCTAGATTATTCAATGCTCTCGTTTCTGTAATCACGGGTTGCCAAACGCCATACTCTCTGACCGTGATACACGATTCACGAGTGTCTTTTGGAAAGACTCATTTTGAATTGATCCTGGCACTCGCTTGGATATGCCCACGATGGTATACCCGGAGACCGATGGGCAAACAGAACGTTCCAACCGAGTGGTCGGTGATGTGTTGAGAAGCTTCTGTTTGACAATGCCGCAGAACGGATTTTGTTGTTACTATTGGTAAAGTTTGCTACGAGCAATTCGGTTCACTCGTTCACTGAGCTTACGCCAATTCATATGAATGGCTTGCGCACCCGCAGTTCCCGCTTTGTGCGATGGTTAGTGTCTCTGATTTGAGTGGGGGATGATTTCACCAAATCGTTGCCTCTCAAATTGATACAATCAATTATGCGATTACGAATTACAAGTACAAGGACGCCCTGGACCATTTATCATGAGTCGAGTGAATGTTATCACATGGGTGTGCAATGACGAACACGCAAGATCTACAAAATGATAACGCAGATAGATGAGGTTTTATGGAAAATATATTTAATTTTTGGAGATGATGTACTATTACGTACTAAGAACCTATCAGACGATGCGGTCTCAAACTTGATAGTCTCGGAACTACTCCCTCAATTTATCGGGCGATTCCAAGTTGTGCCATGCCATGCTTTATCGATCTGCCAAGCTGACCAAAACCACATGCAACGTTCTACGCAGGGCACATCAAGTCCTATCATCGCGATGACGCGACTTCCGACCTGGATTTAACGCAGTCTTATTTGAAAATGGATTCAGAGCCATTGCTCTGGCACGAAGGTCTAAATTCGAACACCTTGGCGTTGTCGACTCAGCATTATCCGTATCAACACGAGAATCATCGTGTGTCGAGCCAAACGAACGACCGTGAGAAATTAAACGTCGTCAACAACCAGATGGCTGCTGATTGCTATGATTAGCATATCAACCGAATCAGGGCAAGGTCGCTAGGCAAAAGGCTTCACATCATCAGCGTCAGCAGCCGCAGCTGCAGGGAAAACTTGCAGACCTTTCTTCAATTGCCGAATACAATTCTCGATAGCTTTCCCAGGTGAGTTCCATGACGCTAGAGATCGCGGACGTTGCAGACGACCCTTTGGGTTATCTACACGCGTTGTCGCGTCCACGACACGCGGTCAAACACCTCGATAATTTGCCTGTTTAATGAGTATCTTCAGCTTCGATAATCGCAAATCCAAATCCGACCAAGACTGCGAAGCAGCTACAGAAGAAGCAGAAGGAACGCCCTCTTCGGGCATTTGGATGCACAGCCTTATGCCCAGAATAAAGTGTCGATTATCTGTACCAAATGGAATTGCTGGATGTATGGTACAAACATGAGACTTCGTGGGTCTCCTTCAGCGGTTCGACGGCGCAAAAAAACGCTGAGTGAGTCATTACTCAAGCCTTTATTCGACTGAAGTGTTAGACACACTCTAATGTGCCAACACCACGTCGGGCGTGATCTTTTCAATTTTACGGTAGCGCAAATAAACTGGACGACTGAGCTCTTCGATGGGCTCTTTATGGCAATCGTCATCCAGTTAAGCTGGTCGTTTGACGCCAGAATTTGCCTTAACGTGCGAAAGCTCCATTCGATGTGCTTTGGAACATTATCTGATTTGATGGAGGCGAAGACGCCTTCGCATCTTTGGATTGAGGTGCGGTTTTACCCTGCACTCGTCGTCGGCACAAATCGTCTCCGATGCATTTCGTGTGGGTTCACGAATGACCAAGTGTCAGAGTCGGAGGAAGTTCGAAGAATTTTAGGGTAAACACACTTTTGAGTGAGAGGTAGTGTATTGGGGTCAGTCTCATTACACATGTTGTGTGATCACATACTTCTGTGTGCTATTAATATTAACTATAAATCTTGCATAGTTGGCATCCCTCAATTCCTTACATCAGAATCGAAGGTACTTATCCGTTTAGGTCAATCGGCTACACTAAGTGTCACTTTAATTTTTCCTCCTCATTTGCGTAAATCAACGGCTTGGAGGAAGTGAGCAACACGCGATGAAGCGTGTTAGCTGATTTAAGTTCTCTTCAAAATGCTTGTATACGGATGGGCAATTCCCGGTACTCTCCGAGAGCGGTGTATGCTCGTAGATCCTTGCATTTAGGTATCTTTGTCGGGTGCTGAGACGATTCTAAATACTCACGATCATCCTTTTGTTTAGAGGAAACAAGGATACGTACACGCAACACTTGTGGTATTTACTGGCAGAAGTCAATACATAAATAAATTTCAGTAGACTAGAAATGGCCAGTTCCGGGCATCACTCGATATGCAGCGGGGATGTCGTATCTCTATGCTTAGAAAGAAGCTTAAGTCAGGTCACTGACCTTCGATTTAAGCTAGAACCATCACGATTGAAGCGGATCGCAATCCGCTAACTCAAGAGTTGAACCGCAACCTTAACCCATGGCAAATAAACTCTTCCGCTCAAAGTGTAAACTGTATTTTTGTATTTGCAGCGAAGCCGCCTTTATCTAAATCAATGGGTTCTCGTATTAAATAGAAAAACCTACTTAAAATGCATTCCTACTGGCAGTCCAGCCACGTAGTAGCTTCTCGTTTTGGTGTAGCCACAACATAGAGTGGTCACGCCATATTTTGTGACCCACACTTCGTACCAGGGTACGTGTAACTCCGTGACATTCTCCCATCAAAATTGTGAACACTCACAATTCATTTTAACTGTCGCCTCGTACGAGGATCGCGTGCCTATCGCTTCTACGTCCCCAGGACCTTCTTCACGCATTCTCTGCCCAATGAGCCATGTGTCGATGACACGATAGACACCCAACGTCGCTGTCTTCGAGAGCGCTCGCGAGCAGAGCCCTTTTTCGTCTCCTGCACGCGGTGCAATTTCGAATAGAACGTCCGCAGCTTCAAGAGAAGCGCACCCCAAGCTTTCCGCTACCAAGCGCCACACACCGCGCCCACCACGAGCGACGGATTACTTCGTCGAGGATTCGGAGGTAGTCGACTACGAGTCTGATACCCCTTTCCCAGAAAGGGAAGAGGAGGAGGACGAGGTGTGCCAGCGGCGCATCGTGAGCCCTTCTCGAACCCTTGCAGACACCGTGTCCGTTTCCTGAGCTCTCAACTACCAGGGGGGGGTGATCTCATTAACAATCGCCTCGACGAGCCACAGAAGCGGCAGCTGGAGGCTGCCCACAGGGTGGCTTATGCGGTCGCATCCACGGTTGGTCCTAGGTTTACGCGTGGAATATGACTTTCGCTCGGTGGATTCCTGCTTCTGAAGAGTTGGACGCGATCACTCGATCGTTAGGCGTCTACGTAGTCGGGCCCCCGGCCACAACACAAGCTGAGCTTGACTAATGAAAGCTCTTCGACCTCGTTTCTTTGTGCCTAAAGAAATCCCAATTGTTTGTTACCGCGCTCGACTTCGCGCTCAAAGAGGAGGCACCATTGTACCCGCAATGCGGACCCATTCCTGTGGTGCTCGCCTTTGGCGAAACTGCTGCAGATGATGAGGAGCGCTTTGAAAGATGGTTGCAGCGGCACCGAAAAATTTTCTCGCTGTCTAACTTACAGCGAAGCCACAAGGAAGTGGACGTGCACGTGGAACGCCATCTTCGGTTTGAGCTTGTCAAACTCAAGGTGCATCGGCGACTTCCTTCGGTCTTCGCCCTGCGACGTATCGATTAATCCATCACGCTCTCGTGAGCTTTGTGGTCTCTCACACGGGTGAGTCTGCGTCCACTGCAGCTCAGGGCTATAGCTTGAGCTCAGCTCATGACACTTCGGCTTCCCTGTCTATTGCCGAGAAGCGCTGGGCGTACGACAACGCGGAACGTCATGATCCATCTGATCATAAGCGTCCACGACGTCTGGGCAGTCTTGCCGAAGTGGCACCTAAACTCCCATGACTTCTTGAGGTGTGAGTATCTCCGCCGCTTCACAAGATACTGGGTTCAATTCTGTTGACGACGTCGACTCACAAGACGTTCTACATGATAATGAACATCACTGTTATCGCGACGGACCTTAAGGACAAGGTCTGTCGCAGTAAGGACTCTGCTGAGCATCATGCTGAGGTCGCATACTGCTGTGCGGAAGACCTAAACAGCTTGGAGCACTTTGTGCGCCGACTACCTCACGTTGATGACTATCGCGCTTTGTCAAAATGTTTCCTAGCCGACGAGCAGACGAATGCGTGGGTTTGTGCGACGGTGGAGATTGTTGCGCACCGTGCTCAAAATTAGTTGCCAGTCCATCTTCTGGGTGGTCGAGCGCCTGTTGGCACCGCTTCGGCACCAACGCTTCCGCATTAACTTGCACCGGATCCCGATACGGCTAAAGCAACCCAGATAAAGCACCGGGTGGGTGGACATTTGGACATTCTTCGGAAAGTTTAGTGTAAACGCATAGTCCCGATTGGCCGCGACCTGAAAAGGTCTGCAAAATCGTGGATGGGGCTTCGACTTAAAGATAGCAGAAGTTGCATGTGTAGGAAGTTTTTTCGCATTTAATACAACCATGTCTCCAGACTCAAAGTTTTTAACATTTCGTCTGCTTCATTCTTGTGCATATTTCTTCTGCATGTCTTGGCTTTCAGCCGTCACATCGCGACCCTGTCATAAGGCACGCAGTCTGGTAGACAGGAAGGTATCGCATTCTTTATGAACAATGAGTTTTGCTGACATCAGCTAGCCGTTCGGCTATTCTTCGCCCACCTAGCCCTGAGTCATGGGATGGCGGCGTCTGCGGGACGCGAGGATAAGCGAGCCCATTCACGTAGAACGGCGTGTAGCCGGTAGAAAGAATGCACTGCTTCGTTCATAGCAAACTCACGATGTCTCTACTTAGAACTGAGGGCGCGCAAAACCTTGCTTCGCAAGAACCTGAAGCTATCAGCGCGCGCCCTGAGGCTTCTTTAACTTTAATATTATCTGCTAGAGCACCTAGAGCAGAAGTTGTCAGCGTCGACTGCGTCCATGACGCCACAGTCGACGACGGATGAATCCTCCCGAACCAGGCCGCTCATGGGGAGCGTTTATAGCTTCGAGGGCAAGAATGGAGAGAATCATCTGCTTTGGGCGTGAGAGGCTGCAAATGCCGATCCCACGAGATGAAAAAGCAGGCCACCAAGAAGTATGTCTATTTTGCGTGTTTCTGGTCATGATATGATTCTAATCAATCAAAAGACTGTCCTAGAACAAGACGGATAGAGGAAATTTGTAAATGGTCTGGCCTGCAACGAATATGGTGTCGTCGATGTCATCCGTCTTGTGAAGATCGAAAGTTAGTCGACGAATTATTTCCGCGCCTACAATGATCAAGAACACACTGAATTGCGGGCAGCTTCTTGGAGGCGTATGTGCTATTCGAAAAGTTTGTGTTGGAGGCTATCAACATTGCATCGAGTTCTGATGTAGAGGTGTTGGATGACAAAACAAGCAAGGAGAGGTTTGAGGAGCAGTCATTAGATACTTTCAAACTTAATCGCGTGTACGAACTTGTCAGGAAATATAAAAGTATGTATAGACAAGTTGTCGGACGCTGACTGAGGCATTAGTCATTGTTGTAAATACTTCTTGGTACGAAGTATTGTATCACATGACTGTGGCCGTTACCAAAAAATAGATCATTGCAATCGACAAATTCTTTGTGCAGCAACAGAGGCCAGGGCATGTGCGTAGGAGCGAGTAACTGCATTTTAAACCTACCTTTTGTGTCAAGAAGGCATGGTGAATGCTTACGCTTTCAATCAACTAGCTGACGCGGCCAAACCAGCGAGGACTCCAGCCCCAGGCAAGATAATGGCTCTTGATGGAATGGTTGGCAGTACTGTCTTATTGCGATTGATCTGAAGGAAGATTTTATATCAAACACAAATGCGCGTAAATGATACACCACCCACGATCAATGATATGCTATGGGAATAGATTTGGATGCCAAAAGATTTGAAAAACGCTCCCACGACTTTAAATCGAATGGCCTTGAGTCTTCTTTGCTATTGAAAGAATTTGCACCGAGTGACTTTGACGATTTATAATGATTCTTAGTAAGAAAACGGGCAAATAGCCGGATGTAGCTGCTCACCTTAACTACCCTCGTCAGGCCTTCTAAATTATGCGAATGTAAGAACTCCCTACCAGAAAGTGCTTTTGCTTTGATCCCAGTTTTTTGTTGCATAATGGGCAAGAATGGCGTTCGTGTAGACCCAGAGAAATGATGCTACCAATCATTGGTCTATTCCAGACGATGTAAAATAGATGAGACTGGACTTGGCCAACTTTTCGTTTAATTATATCTACACTTATGCAGTGTTAGCTCAAACCCAAATGGCGCTTTTAATTAAGAAAGCTGAGTAGGAATGGACTCATGGGTACCGGCTATTTGGCTAGCGGCAGGTGGCATTGCCAGAGCGAAGAAGAGCCTGCAAGATGCTCCAGTCCCAGCAACTATGCTTTCGGTTATGCGGTGATGCAACACGATCGAGAGCGAGTAGTTTTTCGTATCAGTCTTGAGGACTCCGGCTCGTGAAAAACAACTCTCCAGTTCACGACAAAGAGCTTCAACCGACGAAAAATTATTTGGTTAGGTTCAGTGTGTACTTGCTTGGACAGGAGTGCTTTGCAATCGATAGGGATCACGGATAGCAGTTTAGACTCCACGTTTTTCATAGAGAATCGTTTGATGTTTTGTTTTCAGAGGAGTAAAAATTTGTTGCACACTTCACTACAGGCAAGGCGAACATCGTAATCGATGCGTCTATAAAACGTCCGCACCATTGTTCAAAGATCAGGGTCGAAACCATGCACGAATCATGTTAGCGACGCAAAATTGTTCAGATGATTAGCGTGCAAGCTACAACGACGGTGCGCAAAGAAAATGTCGACAGGTTCAAGTCTAATAGTACATGTCAGGATTTGTCAAGGTGTTTCAAAGACCCTTTCTTCAAACCACTGCAAAATCTTCTGTGTTGTACAAGATCGCGCGTTGATCGTTTCGGAGTACACAGCGAGCTGATGTACTATGCGATTAAAACGGGAATACAACAAGGATTTGGCTTCCTAATGACGAAGAATTCATCATCCTCTCTTATATGAGCATCATAGCCGCCCTTCATCTGGCCATATCGAACGTGAGAAACCCTTTTTCAATTTTCTCGGGAATATTAATTATTACCCTTACATTATTGAGTGAGTGCTCAAGTATGCGAGGATTCGCAAGAATTATCGAAGAGTGAAACTATTGGGCCTCACTTAAGGTGTCGCTAACAGTACTAGCTGACAGCTAATAGTCGGAGGGTATGGACTTCATATCCAAATTTTCTCGCGGTAATGATATCCTTGTGTTAATAGGTCTGTTCAGCAAGATGACCCATGTTTCGGTAAAGATCTCAACCAAGAAAATAGCTGGTGTCTTTGAAGACTTTGTTTTCCTTCTGTATGGCTTTCCTATTGAGATCGGCTCTAAAAGCGACATCCGTTCCACGTCAACGTTTTACCGCGCGCTGTTTGGACTGTTGAGCACCAATTTGTCCATGTCAACAGCGGTGTACTGAAACGGACGGTCAAACTGAACATGCGAAACGAGCCCTGGGGTTAACTGCGTAGTTAAGCTTCATCATTCAATGAGTACTATAAGCTACTCCCAGAATTTTCGCGTCGAGCATTGATCTATTCCATGCATTTCTCGACAGGTGACTCACCAATTTTATAAACTACGGTTTTTATCCTAGAGAACCAGCTTCCATAATGGGCGCGATCTTTACGTTTGGTGGTGGAGGAACGTTTTTTTTGCTGCCATGAACATCTGCCTCTAGTACGACTGTCCGTCATATGAAAGCGCTGTTACGGTGCTTGATTTTCATTCCCTCCAACACAAGGTGGAACACTTGGGAATCCAATCCCGAAAAAACAACTGATCAAAATGCCGAGGTCATTGGAGCAGAATCTTATGGCCACTGAGTCACAGTCAAAACCAAGTGGTGTCACAGCGTTTAAAGCAAATTTTGATTCAATGAGGCTTCAAGGCGATATGACAAATTGTGAAATTGTGAGGGATAGCACGTTGATAAATCTATCGTAAGGAACAAGAATTTGTGCGGTTTGTCTAAGTCGCAAGAGCAAAAGGAAGAGCAAGAAAGTGTATAAGAGCCTTGACCAATAACTCTTATTGAACATGCAGTGTCCAACTCAGGAAGCAGAAGCTTTTATCGAGATTTCTTTGACCGTAAACGGTTTCGAAACGCAGGGGTGAAGCTTATACCCTAGCCATCCCCACACATATGCGCCTTCATTCTACATTGTGTGTGGGCAGGCTTAAGTCGTATGTTCCGAGTGGGTATCTCGATCCAGCCATACGTTTACGCCATGATCTAGCTGATCACTTAATTTCTCCACTTTATGCGAAGAGCAACCATATCCTCACCTCGGAATTTCTTCTCGGTGTATAAACATCAAAGGACATGAAAGTATTACTCTTTCACTCACTCTAACCCTTCAAAGCAAGAGGGATACTCATCTTCTCGAGAAGAGATCCTACATCTTTATCAGCGTGCAAGCTAACGAGACTTCTGAATCTTCCGGAGTCAAACAAGTTCATCATGAACCTGTTGAAAGCATATGTCAAATCGAATCTTCAAAGCATGGCATTGGGCGATCCCATCCGTCGGAATGTCAGATTTCGAGCTCACTGTTCAAAACTATTTCGCGACAGACTTCATGGGCCGATGCTGCTGCGAATCCTCACTTCGACCGTGATTAGTGCCTTTTACATGTGCTTTTACATGTGCAGAGTCGCTCTATCGTTTTCACGTTCTCACCTCCGAATCTCGTGGTGAGCGTTGTGGTTGGTTGGGATGATTGTTGGTCACGGAGATCATTCATCTTATCATCGTGAAAAGAAGCGTTGAACCAATAGCGCACCTATGATGTTTGGTGGTGCGGCTATCTATCGGATTCAGGCACATACGAAACTCGTCAGGCCCTAGGGTCTGATGAATTCGACGTGGTCCACAGCTACGAGGGTCGCTTGAAGTGCAACACTGCGACGACTAGAGCTGGGTTAGGTCCGGTCGCGATCGGAAATCCTGTCAGCGCCGACTAGATGGAGCAGACGCCCCAACTTGTTCTCGTTCTTAAGTAGAACAAGCATTCTACAAGAGCCTGCCTTAGCCGCGATGAATTGGGCCAGTTCATCACAGTTATTGATCCTGCGCCAGCAAAAAAATGTCCATTATCCAGAAGAGTTTCTAAACCTTTATTTGCCGCTACAGCGATGAATCCTCGTCAATATTGGCGTGATCACTTGATCAAATCATTGCTGATTTGGGATATAACTGATCCAAAAGTTCTGAACAAGTATAAAAATACTTCTGGCCTTACGGATGGGATGATGTGACGAAAATCATATCGCCGTTACATGAAAATGCATAGATGTACCTTCTGAGTGCATTGTGGGGGTTTGTACCAAAGAGATTGCAGAATGGTACCCCACATGCATATGTGACTTCTTCTATGAGGTTATAATCATTCTGTGATACAGAATGGTGGTTCGTACTTGGGGGTGATGTCTTTATCTTTTGAAGTGAGAGTCGTAGGCTAGTCATTTTTATTAGGAACATTTTGCGTAAGTTGAAGGTCCAGTTTTTCAAAGTGCAAGCTCCTTACATCCGATATCTTGAATAAGTTCAAGCTGAGGTTCAACTTCAATTTTTTTATTGTATTAGATATGTAGGGACCTAAGATTTTATTAGTAAAACTTTCCGGATCTCTTGGTATGTTTTGCTCTTAGCTCTAGGAACCATGACCTCATTTTAATCAGTTGTGAATTTGCTTTCAAGTCACCATGAAGTCCATCACAGACGGAAATATCGTTCTCTCTTCAAGTCGGAAGTCGCTCTCTCGTCGTACAAGCGTGTATTTCCTGTTAAGGGGCTGTTCTAAACAGCACTCACTTACGTGCTGGTTGCAGTGCTGAAAGCATCATTTAGACGCGTGGCACAACTTCCAATGTTTATTTTTTCAGTCATTTCTATGCATTCCATCACAAGGGTGCTTGTAATTGCAGCATTTTGCTAATATATTCACTTTTGCCGCGTCCAGAGGCACTGCCTTTCGATGAAGGGCCACCACCATTGCGGTGTAAGGGTCCTCGCTTCTGGACATAGTCTTGCTCTCTCTCACCTTGATAGGTGGATAAAAACTTGAAACGTACCCGATAATCGTGATGAGGCGGTGCAAACACCCGCGTCACATGTCGCTTCAGATTGTCGAATGTTATGAACGCCTCCTGCTTAAAAGTTCTGTATCATTGTCGCACGTTATTTCCGAACTTGAAGACCACAAGCACAACACGCTGTTGTTCCGCCCGAATATAAACAATGTGATCGCAACCTCGAAATCGCTTTTCCATACAGAGTGATAATCTCCGTCCATGTTATTAAAAGGTCCTACAACGCCATCTATGCTCCCACCAACGCCCGGTATGGGTGCTCTTGGATATGTC
>NW_020188460.1:0-115 GCF_900000015.1 Plasmopara halstedii
CTTGAGCTTGGGCGATGTTGCGGCATCCTCAACGACGCCAGCCATCACACCAGGCTCTTCCACACTCACTGGAGAAGCTGCTGGGTCGCGACCGCGGGTAAAGTTGGAGCGCTGG
>NW_020188460.1:125-218 GCF_900000015.1 Plasmopara halstedii
GTTAGACAGGGGAGCAACTAGTCTTGAGATGAGCATTTGAGAACTGATTGAATGTATTGCTGTGGTTCTGCCTACTCCTGCTCTCAACACAGC
>NW_020188460.1:1965-2181 GCF_900000015.1 Plasmopara halstedii
CTTTTATGACCGTTTTCATCCGAGACTACTTGGATCTCTCCAACAAAAGTAGATCTTTGATCGTCGTCGGCCTTTCTCATGAGCTTGTCGGACAATGGGCAACGTTTGGGAGAGGATTTCTGATGCTAGAAAATGGAAAGACTCCTAGTGTAACGAGATTACACGTACCCTGATAACAGGGGTGTGTGTCACACGAGATGTGCATGGTGTGACTGC
>NW_020188460.1:2636-6784 GCF_900000015.1 Plasmopara halstedii
TATTTAGGAAAATCTAAACTTATATTAAATAACGAAAAGTCAATTGGCCTTGGGAAAGCAATAATTACTCTTGGAGCAAGCGGATTGCGATCCGCTTGTTCCAAGTATAGAACGAAAGGTCGGTGACCTAAATAATACTTCCTCAAACGCTAAGCTACGGCAGCCCCGCTGCACATAGTGTAAGATGCGAGTAGTGGAGTACACCTTTCAGTGCAATGGGTGCTCGCGTAGCAATCACTTAATCTTGTTGGGAGAAGGCATGGCTCGTGTTAGTCTGTAAGTACGCATCCCACTTGAGTGAAATTGTGTACGATCCAGAGGTATCAACTCACAGATACTGGTGAGGACGACGGGATTTTCGTGTCGGCGGGGAAGCATCTAATTTTAATATTGACCATAGTAAACAGAAGTAATTTGAATTAAAATAAATAAGTACCAAGTTACTTGAGAACCTCTCGGTTCCGCTCTTTCATGGAGCGAACGATCTTCTCCTTCGTGCGGTCATCAACGAACTCTTTGATTCAGAGCTTTCTCTGTACGAAGGTGCACAGAAAACCCAGATGAAGAACCTCTAGATACTATAGTGAGTACATTCGTACGTTTGCGTCAATATGAGCTGGAAACAAGCGTCTGCAAAGACAAGGTTGAGTAGAGCTCGCAGTCGTGTCGTGCTCCTATAAATCATTTTTTAGAATCGAGAACAAATGACAAACCCAAAACTTTTCCTTTTCTTTACCGAGAGCTCCCATTTTAGCTGTGAAAAAAAACGATAAAATTATCTCATGGACTCCTTCAGAGCCTGCTGCTTGCAATGCTTGCCCTCAAAACTTACGGCTTGGCGACAGCATCGCGCTCTGGCAGTGAAAGTAGGAATACCACTGATCGAGTGAATCCTCCACGATTATGTGTTGGTGGCGGCTTGCCTGCCGCGCGCGAGATCCGGTCGTTAAGCAAGTTGGAAATTTTGACTCGTACACCAGGTCACCCACTCTACCGCACTACATCAACCTGTGACTATGGCCGTTATCTAGACTTTGAGGATGTAGCACTCAGTTGTCCGAAATACAGCCGGCCTGCAGGCTTTACGAAAGACTTTATTGCTGGTAATTATACCGATAGCAGTCTTTTGTCACTTGACAACCGTAAGCGACGTGCTGAACAATGGCAGGAAAAGATAGCGGTACGCTGCTTACAAATGCAAGTAAAACATGCAGAACTGCAGCGCACTGTTGAGGAAAGGAAGGAAATTCGTCGTGTTGATAGGGAAAAGCGACGGCTTGAAATGAAGATGTTTCGAAAGGCTGTGGTCCAACTTCAGGCTAGAATGCGAGGATATCTCACACGTTATTCTCTTGCGATAAAGAAGCAGCAACGCAATCACGAAGCGGCGTTGATTATCCAGCGAGCAACTCGATCACATGCACGAGTTCGTGTTGCGAAGGAAGTGGTGGAAGCAAGACGACTGAGAAAACGTATGGGGTATGTGACCAAGATTGAGCAATGTTATCTCAACTATCTTTCTCGTCGACGCGCTACGGAATATTTGCTCAAATTGCAAGAGGTTAAATGCCAACAAAGAGTGCTCAAGCTGGAGGCTGAGGCGAGAAAACAACGCCGGCGTTGGGATGCTGCGACGCAGATTCAGCGTCTGGCACGAGAATACTTGGCTCGGAAAGATATATGCCGTCAGGCTTCCAGTGCCTCAAGTATGAAAGCTGAAAAGGCTATAAAGGATGCACTTCTATCTGTAAACATTCGCAGTCGCAGTCGTAGAGCGAGCCGCGTGGTTGCACAGATGCAGCAAGTGCGACGCAAGCAAACTAAGGCGACTGACCGCTTTGCTTGTCTTTTGTCGAAATAAATGAAATGATGAAGTTCAAATGAAGTCTATTAGAAGTTTTATCTTTAGAGCAACAAATGCTTCGACCAGATCATAGATTTGCGCTAACATTGCACAATGGCTTCTTCACTTTCTCGTGTCGATTGTCCATGTACATAGAGAAAACCAGTATTGTTGTGCATCTAATCTGTCGTGTCTGAGTGAGGAAAATATCCAAGAATATCTTTGATGAGAATATTCCACACTACTTGCACGGCAACCTCGGCAACAATAAGCCATATAACAATCATCTCTAGCTTTGTGTCGTGCTGATGCGCGAGTTGTTGGCTTAATACATCCAGCCTGTATCAGTCAAAGAATTAATACAGCATAATTTAGCTCTTCGCAAAAACTCGCAGATACATCATTAAGTTTCAAGCAGACACGTACAGCTCGCGAAGGATATCTAAACGTGTGTTGAGAATCTGAACTCGGTTGTCCACACTCAAATACTTCATCACCTTTTTGTACAAAGGCTCATACTCGTCGTCTTCCCAAAAAAAGTCCGGCTCGTCCAGCATGTCAGAATTTAAATTCACGTCACTCCGCTGACAGTACAAGTTACAGACATTTGGATTACTCTTACAATGATCAAATCAGGTTCAGACGTTGCTCACCTCGATGAAGAGACGACCAATGAGCTTTGAGATATCACTCTGTGAATATTGGATCGAGCCCGTGGCTGCAAGATTCTGCGGAACGTGTTTTGTCGCACGAATAGTTTCCTCCACACGCTCCTCGAACACATCTAATTTTGAGGATTGAGCCATCGCAAAGGATATCGCCAACTTTTCGGACGCACGATTACTTCTTAATGTAATTGCGTCGTTACATATTAAACTTGCGTCTCCATACGTGTAGTCCATATCTTCAACCTCAACCTGTTTGACTGGCCCTACCGAAAATGCCCCTAATGCCACAAGATGTGCCTGTTCCTCTGCTCTTGTCAGTCCCCAGAAAACTGCACACCCTGTCCTGCAACACATTTAAGCATGATTTATCGACGACTTGTGTATAGAGCGAATCTTAAGCACTTTAAGCACCAACGCACGCAAAGTAAAAAGCATCCTTTTGCTGATATGAGACCGGCGATCCGTCTCTATACTCAAAAACCATAACAATCAAAGCATAGGTCACAATCTCTTGTCTCTGTTTTCCAGCAAAAACCACTTTACTCATGATCTGTGGCAGGTGCACAGCTGGAATGGATTGCACCCATATACATCTTGTGTTTCCATCCGTCGGAATGCAATTCTCCTCCTGGCAATTGACCTGTTTCGACTCTTTCAAGCCACTTAAGCAATTTAAATAGCTGTAGTTGGTCGCATGTGCAATAGGCAGACACCCGAAGCTTAGGAGCACTGGGTGGTTCTCTCAGCTGTTTCTTTATAGTCCTCATCCTTGAACGTCGTGTCGTATGACTCACTGTACCGGGAGCCGGCAGTGGCTTCGGAGGTCCGCGTTTAAATTTACTGTGCATTCCAAGTCCATGCCAATTCGCCCGTGGAATCAGACGAGAGGTATCTGACGACTGCTGACGGTAACTAGTCGGAGAAAACTGGTGGTCCAAATCAATGAAATCTAAATCATCGTCGCTGTCGCTGCAACTGCGGTCTTCGTCGGCTCCAAAAAAGCGGTGTGATCCATTTCCATTTCCCTCCTCTTTACGGTCGTATACGGCCGAGTCAGAATTGTAGTTTAAAGAAATACTATTAGGTCGAAGAAGCGGGGAGTTCTCGCACGCGTCAATGTCAGCTTGAGACTGCGGGGGACTGCGGCTGATGCGGCGGACGCTCATGGTCGTTCTATCGAAAACTTAAAGCGACATTGGAGCAACATGAAAAGCAAACAAAGATGCGACGATTTTTCTATTGATTTTCTGTTAATATAATTTGAAAGTGTCGTCAGAGTAAATTTGATAAGATATCTATCGTCAGCCACGGATATTTAAAACAGCGCTAATTAGCAAAAGTCGTATCGGCTTCTCCACTTAATTTCTCTTGAAAAAATACTTGTTGAGCATCTTTACTGGTGCTCGAACTCTTGTGAGTGGCGAATGACAATTGTCCCCATCATTCTTAGGAATTGCTGCTTTCGTATCATCTTTTGGGTAGATCTTAGGCAGTGAATCATTATAAGTTCTGGCTTCTTAATAAATAATTCATTAATGTTTTTGCCGATAGTTTATAAATCTATGAACCGTAGTTATGAGTATAAAACAGGACAAATGCAACCGAAGTTGTATTTCTCTAGATTCTGAAACGCTGAT
>NW_020188460.1:9872-10739 GCF_900000015.1 Plasmopara halstedii
TTTGCTTAACCGGTCGGCGAATACTACGACACCCTTGTTGCCCGCCGAATCTGTCGGCAGGCCAAACACAAAGTCCAAACTCATGGACTGCCAACTACCAGTGGGTACCGGTAAGCTGGCCAGCGGCGCAGCCGCATTTGGAGAGGGTTTCACCCTTTGACACGTCTCACATGTGCGCGCATAGGTGCTCGTCCATTTGTACAGCTTGAACCACCAATAGTGGTGACTTACAGAGTGGTACGTTTTCTTACGACCGAGATGACCACTGAGTGGCGTGTCATGAGCCTCATAGAGGATGCGGTATTTCAAATCCACATCATAAGGAACCACAATTCGTGGTGCATCCGTTGAATCGGTGCTATAATATAGCAAAGCACTATTCAACGAATATCGGTGCCATCGTGCACGCAGTCTATGTGACAATTTCTTGTCCGAGTTTCCAAACTCCTTGCTCCCTAGAGCCCGTAGCAAAGCTACACACATCCCATCACCCGCATATGCGGTGCGGATCAAATACGTCACAGACGACGTTACAGTTGTAACGTGAGCAAGCTCATAGTTTGGTCTGCGTGACAACGCATCAGCCAAAGCATTCTGCTTTCCTGGCTTATAGTTTCCCTGGAAGTTATATTCCGCAAAGAACGATAGCCATCTAGCCATCCTCTGCGAGAGGTGGGCGACTGAGTCGCAGAGCGTAGTGACGCATGATCTGTGTAGATCACGAACGGCTTGGAGCCGAGCAGGTGGACCCTGAACCTGACAAGTGCATACTTCATCGCAAGTAGCCCCTTGTCATGAACTGGGTAGTCCTTTTCTGCAGCTTTGAGCTGTCGAGATTCGAACGCGATCACCCGATCTCGCCCCTCG
>NW_020188460.1:10749-10861 GCF_900000015.1 Plasmopara halstedii
AGAAGGTGGATGAAGTGATGCATGAGCTTCTTCGTCTCAGAAATGACTTACAGAACATGGACCACCGCAATCAAGCCAATCTCCGTCGCATCGCTCTGCAGCCTGTGGTTCG
>NW_020188460.1:10871-12122 GCF_900000015.1 Plasmopara halstedii
GTACCGCATTTGGCTTCGTTCTCAAAGAGGAGGCTCACCTATACCCACGACGCGGTCAATTCCTGTGGTGGTCACCCCCGGCGAAACCACTGCAGCTGACAAAGAGCTCATTGGGCGATGGGTTAAGCTGCACTTGAAATTTTCCTCTTTGCTCAACATACCGTTCAGCCACAGGGAGGTAAACGCGCGTGTTGTACGCTTTCTTCCGTCTGAGTTTGCCAATCTTAAGGCGCGTCGACGGCTTTCTTCGGAATGTCGCCCTGCGACGTTTGAGGTGACCCCTCACGCTCTCGCGAGCTTTATGGACTTTCACACTGGTGAATCTGCGATAGCATCAGCTCAGGGTCATAGCTTGAGCTCAGCTGATGGTTCTTCGGTATTCGTGGCTATAGCCGAGAAGCGTGGGGCGTACGACAACGCGGAGCGTCATGATCTCTCTGATCATAAGCGTTCACGACATCTGGGCAGTCTTGCCGATGTGGCACTTCAACCTCAAACGAGTTCTCGAAGTCAGGGTATCCCCGCCGCTTCACAAGATACTGAATTTGACCCTGGTGACAAAGTCGACCGACAAGACGCTCCACGTGATAGTGGACACCACCATTCTCGTCGAGAAGAGTCGGCGGCAAAAGGCGACGACTGGGTCGATCGCTATAGATGACTCGCGATGCTCTTCGAGCTCTTGAGGACGAGGTCCGTAGCGATCGGTACTCTGCTGAGCATCATGCTGGAGTTGCATACCGCGACACGGAAGACGTAGAGAGCTTGGAGCACGTTGTGCACCGACTGTATCACGTTAAGAGCTATTGCGCTCTGTCGGAATGGCTCCTAGCCGTTTAGCAGGCAAACGCATCGCTTCATGCGAAGGTGGGGCGCTAGGCGGCGTTGAAGATGGAGATCGTTGCGTGCTCAAAACCAGTTGCTGACTCAGCTTCCGGGTGGTCGGCAGTATGTGGGCGCCGCTCCAGTGCCAACGCTTTCACATTCATTGTGCCGGATCCCGGAACGGCTTCAGCAAGCCTACACAAAAACATTGAGTGGGTGCGTATTCGTTTCGGAAAGACAAGTGTCTTTGCAAGGCCTCGCTTGAACACAACCTTGCCAGGTCCGATAACCCGCTGACGGAGCTTCGTCTATAAGAGTGCAAAAAATGCATGGGTAGAAAAGTTTTGAGCATTTATATAAACCAGGTATCCGACCTCAAAGTTCTTAATATTTCCTTAACCCCTTCCGTCTGCAAATTCCTATATG
>NW_020188460.1:12310-12403 GCF_900000015.1 Plasmopara halstedii
CATTTTTCTAGGAATCGGCGTCTGTGCCGGAACGGTGGCAGCTTTGAGCTTATTGTAAGCATGAACGATACGCCACTTGCCGTTCGGCTTCCG
>NW_020188460.1:12413-13002 GCF_900000015.1 Plasmopara halstedii
AATCAGGGTCTGGCAGTGCCAGTATTGGTGCATGCAGGAGGCTGTCCTTGACCCTGTCGAAAGCCTCCTAATGTTTGGTGTTCCAACACAATTCCGCATTCTTTTTAAGGAGATTGGATAATGGTCGGGCCATTTCTGCGTAATTTACGCTGTACATGTGCTAGTAGTTGGCGAGACCAAGCCACTTACGCAAGTCCTTTTGGTTCTTTGGAACCGGCCATACTACAATGGCCTTGACCTTAGCCGAATCCGCTCGAAGTCCACGCTTTCCAATGAAGCACCCTAAAAAGAGAATTTCTTCTGCGCCAAAGATGCACTTGTCTGCATTGGCGTACGGTTTGTTCGTTCGCATGCACTCGAGCACCGCTCTTAAATGGACAATGTGATTCTCCTCGTCTGTTCTCCTGTACTCCGTACGACTATGAACGAAAATGTCGTCAAAGTATGTCTGTGCGAACGCCATATGGGGCCTGAACAGCTGCGTCACAAGACGATTAAATGTTTCTGGTGCATTTGACAGCTCTTGGGGCGTCACCAGCCACTCCCAGAGCATGCCGCTCGGAGTGCTCACCGCTGTCAGCGGAATATC
>NW_020188460.1:13012-14189 GCF_900000015.1 Plasmopara halstedii
GAAGCACCACCAGGAGACGTGCGCGTAGTGCTTAAGGTCTTTGACCTCCAATTAATCCATGGCTCATGGTGTTCGAAACATGCCACTCCTAAGATGAGGTCACACCTTGCATCCAAGTCTAAGATTAGACGGCGTTTCACGCTATCAAAGTCAAAGAACTTGACTCCGAGGTCCACAAGGACCTCCGGGACCGTTACACGCGTCGCCGTCGCTTAGCTAACAGTGATGATGTCACCTAACCGCGCTTTCAGTGCCCCAGCATACAGCTGACTTCCATCCAGCGTAGAACGTCGAGCATAATTGCCCGACGCTCTAGAATCGATGACAATTTTCCATGGCTTCTCGAAGCCCTTTACGGTCGCCTCCACGACCAGCAATCCCGGCTTGCATACACGTTCCGTATCAAGAGCACGGAGCTCTTCTAGGCTGGATCCTGTTGACGTCTACCTCCCAGAGGCTCAACAGAACTCAGTTCTTCCCCAGTAGGTAGCCCCGCGCTTACTGGGTGGTGTCGTTTACCCGCGGCGAATCAGACTGGTAGGAATTGGGGCAATGGTTTGAAGAACCTTGACGCGCCTTGCGCCGGAGGCAACCACTCCGAAGGTGATGGGTCTCTCCACAGATAAAATACCGACGTGTGTTTGCGTGCTGCCCGGCAGCTCGGAGCTCTACTCCCTCGTCCTCAGCACAGCTGAGATCCGTGGGCACAGGCCCGCTTGACGGGCTGTTGGAGTGTGGATTCCAACCAAGTCGTGCCGATTTGAAATTGATTTGGGGCTTCAATACCATATTCACCGCCTCTTCGAATTGGACTCGCCAGTACAGAGGCCTTCCATAAAGACGGTCACTGTGACCGCCTCAGGAAGGGGATCTGCTGCCATCCCGGCAATGAGAGTACGCATCGCTTGGACAAGTCCACCAATTCCTTGATGCCCTGTCGGGCGCCAAGGAAACGCGTTCGCGCGCGATATGCCTGATTAGGCGGCGAGAACACTCGTGAGAGCTGCAATTTTAGCTCCTCCCAGGAGGGAAATGCAGCTTCAACCGAAGTGCCGCATACCAGTGCCCATTCTCGTGCTCGACCTCCGAGCTTTGAGATGGCTAGCGCCACACGCTGTCGCTTGGTCTGAAGCATGGCGGATGCGATGGCCATCTCGACCTCTCTCACCCAGAGCAG
>NW_020188460.1:14199-14287 GCF_900000015.1 Plasmopara halstedii
ATTTAATGTCTAGGTCTAGCACGTTGACCGTCTCGGTCCAGTGCTCTCGCCAATAGCGCTTTTGGCTCCTAGCAGAGGTGGGTTCATG
>NW_020188460.1:17188-17446 GCF_900000015.1 Plasmopara halstedii
TACTTTCTTCGGACTGTCGCTCTGCAACGTATGGGTCTACCCCTAACGCTCCCGCGAGCTCTGTGCCTGCAACCTCAAGAGCTCAGGGCCACTGCTTGAGCTCAGCTCGTGGCCCTTCTACTTCCCTGGCTATTGTCGGGGAGCGCGGGGCGTCCTGATCTTTCTGATCAAAAGCGTCCACGGCGTCTGGGCAATCTTGACGAAGTGGTGTCTCAAACTCCCACGAGTTTTCGGAGTCGGGATATCCCCGCCACTTCA
>NW_020188460.1:17599-17712 GCF_900000015.1 Plasmopara halstedii
CACGAGTCACCGAACGACGGTTGACCCGGTCGTCACCGCCCGCCACTGACTCTTCTCGATGAGAACGGTGACATCCACTATCACGTGGAGCGTCTAGTGAGACGACGTCGTCA
>NW_020188460.1:20574-20896 GCF_900000015.1 Plasmopara halstedii
CTCTTCGAGAGACCACAGCACGCCGACGAAGTAGCGACACGAGATCTTGATGGCATCCCTGTTTCCTTCCATCCACTCCCGCGTTTGTCTCGAATAGTCAGCTTGAGATGCGGACGAACGGGTTGGAAATTCAAACGCAAGACACTCAAGCACAGCGACTGAAGGATGGCATCAAGAGGAAAGATGGACGAATGGACAGCTCAGCAGGACCTACGAACGAGGCGACCAAGCTTGAAGCGGACCTAGGCAACCTGAAGTGGACAGCAATTCTCGCTGTTCCTGGGATAACCTCGTCAGCTCAGGAGATCATGTTGAGACTCAA
>NW_020188460.1:20906-21325 GCF_900000015.1 Plasmopara halstedii
TTTGAGTTTATTGTAAGCATGAACGTTACGCCCCGTGCCATTTGACTCTCGAACACAAAACGTGGGTGTCAAATGGGGAGACTTGCTCTCACGTACCATCCCTGCGTCGTGCTTCGCACGGAATTATGCGTCAAAGACGTCGCACTGCTCTCTGGACAGGGGCCGTTGGCGTGTTACGCAGTATTTGGCTCCCGAAACTAGGTCGATCTCATGACGCACAGCTCGGTCCGGAGATAGGACTAAGGGAGGGTCTTTGGAGACGACGTCTTGAGATTTCTTTACCAAAGGATAGTACGGATCCAAGGGATTCCGTAGGATCGACGATCCATTTCGTGCGTTCAGAACTCTCTTGGTGTCCTCAAAGACAGCTTCATCCAGAAGCGATGACGAGTTTATCTCCTCGTCTGGTCGTACAATGA
>NW_020188460.1:21335-22401 GCF_900000015.1 Plasmopara halstedii
CTCAGCATAGAGCAAATTTCCTTCTATTGTGGTGCGTAGAGCATAATTGTTCGACGCCCCAGAATTGATGAGGATCTTCCATGGCTTCTCGAAGCCCTTTAAAAACGCCTCCCCGACCAGCAAGCCCGGCTTGCATACACGTTCCGTGTTCAAGAGCGCGGAGCTCTTCGGGGCTGGCCCTGTTGACCTATGCCTCTCTGAGGCTCAACAGAGCTCAGTTCTTCCCTAGTAGGTCAGCCCGCGCCTACTGAGTGTATCGTTTTCCGGCGACGAATGGTAGGCGTTGGGGCGATGGTTTGATGAACCTTGACGCGCCTCGCGCAGGGGGCAACCGTTCCGCAGATGACGGGTGTCTCTACAGACAAAACACTGTCGTGTGTTTCCGTGCTCCTCTGCAGCTCGGCGCTCTGCTCCCTCGTCCTCAGCATAGCTGAGATCCATGACCATAGGCCCGCTCGACGAGCTGTTGGAGTGTGCATTCTAACAAGTCGTGCCGACTTGAAATTGAAATCGGCATTCAATGCCACATTCACCGCCTCTTCAAGATAAGACGGATACACATGGAAGACTTCCATTCTGTCCACGCCAGTGCGGAGACCTTTCATAAAGAAGGTAAGTGTTACCGCCTCCGGAAGGGGATTTGCTGCCATCCCGGCAATGAGAGTGCGCATCTCTTGGACAAAGTATACCAATTCCTTGTTGCCCTGTCAAACGGCAAAGAAGCGCGATTGTACGCGATATGCCTTTAGGCCGCGAGAACACTCGTGAGAGCTGCAATTCTGGTTCGCTTAGGAGGGAAACGCAGCTTCGACCGAAGTATCGCACGTCAGTGCCCATTCTCGCGCTCGACCACCGAGCTTTGAGATGGCTAGCGCTACGCGCTGTCGCTTAGTCTGGAGCATGGCGGATGCGATCGCCATCTCGACCTCTCTCACCCAGAGCAGGAGATTCTCTCCATCCTTCCCCTCAAAGAACTGAACGATCACCATGAGCGGCTTAGGACGGGGGAAATCATCCGTCACCGACGGTGGCGTCATAGACGCAAATGATGCAGACATCTTCTGCT
>NW_020188460.1:22411-50561 GCF_900000015.1 Plasmopara halstedii
GTCAGTTTTGTTTTAAACGGAATACTTAATTAGCCTTGGGTTAAGACAATAATTACTCTTGGTGTAAGCGGATTGCGATCAGCTAAACTCGTACTTGTCCTAAGTATAGAACGAAAGGTCGGTGACCTAAGTTACGCTTCCTCAAAGCGCAAAGCTATGGCAGCCCCGCTGCAGGTCAGGTCATTTCTGAAAAAGTTGGGCGGGTTGCGCGACAGAAGAATCCGCTGTGTAGTATGCGACGTCGTCTTCTTGACAAAACATCAGAGAGATGGAATGCTGTCGCTCGAGCCTTTAGATCTTCATCAATCACCGCTCAAAAGGTGATTTACAAGCTTTTTAGCATTCTGTCTCCATGTGAGGTCAAAACTGTTGTTTCAAACGAATGATTTATAGACGCTAGACAAGATTGTATGCTCTGACTTATATAAGGAATATTGTTATTATGCATGTTATGCTACCGATGTCGTATTTCAGCAAACATACGATTTCGACGGCAACATCAGCAAGATCGCTTACTACAAAGTAAAGGATTATCCGGACGGCTTCGCGCTTACCTGCACTGAGTACACAGGCGTGGTCTTGCACGGCGATGAGATTTTTGGAAGAACGCGAATTCTACATTTTCAGTATCTGCTCAAACCACTGAGGATGCCAATGTGTGAGACCTAGCTGATGATTGCTACAAGGGTTTAGTACGCAAAAACGCTTGATATTTGCCGAGTTCAATGCAGGCGCTGACAGCCTGTAGCGGGGCTGCTGTAGCTCTTTGTTTTGAGGAAGCTAAGCTAAGGGAACCGACCTTACGTTCTTTACAAGAACTAGTACGAGTGCAGTGGATCGCAATCCGCTGCCTACAAAAGTAAAATAAACCTGAGCCGAGGTAGCTAAATTATTCTGTTCAAAATTGAAACTGTATTTAATTGTTTTACTTGCGGCAGAGCTGCCAATATCTAAATCCTTTGGTTTTCCTAATCATAGAAGTAATATCTGATTAATATGCCTTACTACCGGCAATCCTGCCACGTAGTAGCTTCTTGTTACGGTGTAGCCACATCATCGTGTTATTACACCAAATTGTGCAACTCACACCTATGTATGGTCACACCATCTTGTGTGACCTGCCCTTTCATGAAAGCATACGTGAAACCCCATTACACTCTTCCCCATTAACAATTCACATTTTACTGTCGTCTCATACGAGGCTCGTGTGTCTGAGACACCGTTACGTTCTTAAGAGCAACCTTAAGCATTCTCCGCTCTATGAGTCCTGTGTCTAAAACCACAGGGCTCATAGAGCGGAGAATGTGTGTCGCAAAACACCCTGCCTAGCTGGTTTCGATGGCGGCCACGGGCAAAGCCCATCTTCTTCTACACAGAGTGCATCTCCGGACAGTAAATCCGTGGCTTCACGGAAGCAAATCTAAAGCCCTTGGCAACCGAGCGTCACACACCGCGCCCGGCCCGGGCGACGGGCTTCCTCGTCGAGAAGTTAGAGCAAGTCGACTACGAGTCGGATGCTCCTTTCTTAGCATTAGAAAACCAGGAGGATGAGGTGTGCCAACGGCGCAACGTGAGCCCGGCTCGAACCTTGCGGACACCGTGTCCGTTCCCAGACCTCTCGACTTCCGGGGGGAGTGGTATTGTCACCAATCGCCTCGACGAGGCACAGAGCAGCAATTGGAGGCTGCCCATAGGGCGGCTCTCATATGCTCGTATCCACGTTCGGTCCTTGACCCTGAAATACGGCTTCCACTTTGCGAATCCCGCTACTGAAGCAAAAGACGCGATCACTCGATCGTTTGGCGTCGACGTAGTCGGGCTCCTGGGCACAACACAAGCTTAGCTTGACCAGCTGAAAGCTCTCCGAGATCGCTTCGTGGTACCACAAGAAACACAATGGATTGGTACCGCGTTGGATTTCGAACTCGGAAAAGAGGCGCTCCTTTACCCGCAACGCGGACTATTCTTGTGGTGCTCACCCCTAGCAAAACCGCTACAGATAATGAGAAGCTCTTTGAGCGAGGGTGCAGTGGCACCGGAAACTTTCCTCGCTGTCTACCTTGCAGCGAACCGCAAGGAAGTGGACGTGCGCGTTGAGCGCCATCTTAGATTTGAGTTTTCCAACCTCAAGGCGCAAAACCATCTTCCTGCGTATTGTCGCTCTGCGACACCTGGAATAATCCATTACGCTCCCGCGAGCTCTGTGGTTTCTCACACGGGTGAGTCTACGACCACAGCAGTTCAGGGCCATAACTTGAGCTCAGCTGATGGCCCTCCGGCTTTCCGGGCTACTGCCGAGAAGCGCGGGGCTCACGACGACGCGAAGCATCATGTCCTTTCTATTCATTAAGCGTCCACGACGACTGGATAGTCTTGCCGAAGTGGCACCTCAAACTCCCACGACTTCTCGGAGTTTGGGAATTCTCGCCACATCACAAGATATTGTGTTCACTTTATCAACGGCGCCGACCCACAAGGCGTTCCATGTGATAGTGGACGCAACCATTTTAATAGAGAAGAGTCCAGGGTGGGCGATGACGACTTGGTCGATAGCCGTCCGGTGACTCGGGATGCTCTTCGAGCGTTGGAGAACAAAGTCTGTCGTCATCGGCATTCCGCCGAGCATCTTTCCGAGGTCGCTTACCGCTGTACGGAAGACCTCGAGAGCCTGGAGCAATTTGTGCACTCACTGCCTCATGTTGAGAATTATCGCGCTCTGTCGGAGCGGCTCCTAGCCGTCGAGCAGATGAATACGTCACTTCGTGCGACGATGGAGCGCCTTGCGCCGTTGGAAACGAAAGTTGTTGCACTCCGTGCTCAGAACGAGTTGCTGGTTCAGCTTCTGAGTGGACGAGTGCCTCTGGGTACCGCTCCGGCGCCAACGCTTTCGCGTTCACTTGCGCTCGATCACGGTTCGGCTTAATCAGGCCCATATATAACACCGGGGGGGGTGCGCATTCTATTCGGATGTTTCAGCGTATACGCAAGGCCTCGCTTGGCCACGACCATAATAAACCGTGGACGGAGCTTTCTTAAAGACAGCAGAGACTACATGTGTAGGAAGATTTTTAGCGTTTATAAAAACCAGGTCGCCGACCTCAAAGTTTTCCACATTTCTTTTGCTTCTTCCATCTGCATTTTTTGTATGTCTTGGCTTTCAGTCATCGCATCGCAAACGTGTCGTAGGACACTGAGTCTGGTAGACAGGAAGTCATCGATCTCTTTACGTAAAATGAAGAGGCTGACATCAGCTAGCCACCAAGTTCTGAGCCATGGGATGGCGGTGTCAGCGGAGCGCAAGGATTAATAAGCCCGTTCACGTAGAACGGCGTGTAGCGAATAGATGAATGCACTGCATTACTCAGAGCAAACTCTTTGAGTGGCAACATGGCGCTCCAGCGCTTCGTCGTCTTAGCGCAAAAGCTGCGAAGAATGTCTTCAACGACGCGATTCATGGGCTCAGTTTGACCATCGGTCTGCGGGTATCCCGCTGTTGACATAGTCAACTTGGTGCCCAGCACCCTGAAGATTGTAGATCAAAACTTCCCAGTAAAACGCGGGTTGCTATCAGAGACAAATGACTCCGGGAATCCATGTTGTCGAAAGACACGATCGATAAGCAGCGTCGCTGTACCCACACCGTCGATGATGTCCGGTACTGCCACAAGAATCTTCATCTTGCTCAAACGGTCCGCAAAAACCACTGCACCAGTAATGCCCGCCAAGTCCTTCGGCAGGCCAAACACAAAGTTCCTACTCATAGACTGCCAACGTTCTGAGGGAACCGGTATACTGGCCAGCGGCGCCGCCGCATTTGGAGAGCGTTTCACCCTCTGACACGTCTCACACGTGTGCACATATGTGCTCGTTCATTTATACAGCCTGAGTCACCAATAGTGGCAACTTACCGAGCTGTACGTCTTCTCACGACTGAGTGACCACTGAGAGGGGAGTCGTGGTCCCCATAGAGAATACGCTATTCCAAATCCTTGTCGTGAGGAGCCACAGTTCGTGGCGTATCAGCTGAATTGGTGCTATGATATAGCAAGCCGATATTCAGCGAATACCGGTGTAACCGTGCGCGCAAACGTGCCGACAATTTTTTTTCCAAGTTTCCGGACTCCTTGCTTCCGAGAGCCTCTATTAGCGCTAAAATACTATCACCGCGTATGCGGCGCGGATAAAATCCGTCACTAACGACGTCACAGAGCAACCTGGCCATTCTCTGCGAGAGGTGAGGCGACTGAGTCGCAGTGCGTAACGACGCATAATCTGTGTAGATCACAAACGGCTTTGAGCCAAGCAGGTGCACCCTGAAAAATACTTCATCGCAAGTAATTCTTTATCGCGGACTGGGTAGTTCCTCTCCGCAGCCTAAAGCTGGCGAGAATTGAACACGATCGCCAGCTCTCTCCCCTCGTCGTTTGCGTGCAGCAGTGCACAGCCGATGGCAAAGTCCGAAGCATCACAGACGATACTAAAAGGACGATCGGGGTCTGGCAATGCTAGTATTGGTGTATGTAAGAGGTTGTCTTTGGCCCCGTCAAAAGCCTCTCGATGCTCGGTGTCCCAACACAATTCCGCATCCTTCTCTAGGAGATTCGACAATGTCCGTGCTATTTCCACATAATTTGCGCTATACTTGTGCAAGTAATTGGCGAGGTCAAGCCACTGATTAATTCCTTTGGAACCGGCCAGTCCACAATGGTCTTGACCTCAGCGGAATCCGCTCAAAGGCCGATCTCGTCGGCGCCGAAAACAGCAACTGCGTCGTAACGTAAGCAGTGCTCAGGGTTACGTGCCACTCCACTTCAGCCCGAGAGCCACGCCCGGGACTCCTGTCCAAAAAACCTTTGGTGTTTGACAACTTGGATACTCCAATATCCAGCACATATTCCGTCCCGGTTCAGTGCTCGCGCTAAAGCGCTTCCGCTTCCTAGCAGAGGGGGGTTCATGGCTCACAAAAGCCCCATCAGAAGACATGCGCAAGGTGTTTGACCTTCAATCAATCCATGGCTCATGGTGTTCCTACCATGCCATACCAAAATTAGGTCATACCTTGCATCCAAGTCTAAGACTAAGCAGCGTTCCACGCTATCAAAATCAAGAAACTTGACACCGAGGTCCACAGGAACCCTCGGCACAGTGACACAAGTCCCCGTCGATAAGCGAACACTGACGGTGTCACTCAATCGCGCATCCAGCGCCTCAGCATACAGCTGACTTCCTTCAATCGTGGAGCGTCGATCAAAATTGTCCAACGCCTCGAAATCACTAGAAATCTTCCATGGCTTCTCAAGGCCCTTCACGGTCGCTTTTGCGACCAGCAAGCCCGGCTTGCGTACACGTTCCGTGATCAAGATCACGGAGCACTTCGGAGCTGGGCCCTGCTGCCCTCTACCTTTTTGAGGCACAACAGAACTCAATTCTCCTCCATTGGTCGCCCCGCGCCTACTGGGTGTTGTCGTTTCCCCCATGATAGACCAGACTGGTCAGAATCGGGACGTCAGTTTGACGAGCCTTTACGCGTCATGCGCAGGGGACAACCAGTCTGAAGATAACGGGTATCCCCACAGACAAAACACCGTCGGGTGATCACACGCTGCTCGGCTGCTCGGGGCTCTCCCTCCTCTTTCTCAGCATAGCTGAGGTTTATTGGCTCAGGCTCATACGACGAGCTTTGAGGGTGTGCATTTCAGTCAAGTCACGCCGACTTAAAGTTGAAATCGACATTTAATACCACATTCACCGCTTCTTCAAAAGAAGACGGATGCACAGGGAAGACTTCCATTCTGGCCACGCCAGTGCGGAGGCCCTCCATAAGAACGGTCACTACGACCGCCTCGGGGAGAGGATCGGCTGCTATTTCGGCAATGAGAGTTCTCAGCTCTTGGACAAAGTCCACCCACTTCTGTCGGGCAGCTAGGAAACGCGACCTCACGCGATATGCCTGACTAGGCGGCAAAATACTCGCAAAACATAACACTTCAGCTCATTCCAGACGGGGATTGCAGCTTCAACCGAAGCACAGCACGTTAGTGTCCATTCTAGCGCTTGGCCTTTGAGCTTGGAGATAGCTAGCGCCATGCACTGCCATCTCGGCCTCTCTCATCCAGAACAGGAGAATCTCTCCATCCCTACCCTCAAAGTTCTGACCACTCACCATGAGCGTCTTGAATCAAAAGGAATCATCCGTCGTCGACGGTGGCGTCATGGACGCAGTTGATGCCGTCGTCATCTTCTCTAGAAGCTTTAGCAGATCACGTATTTTCACGGTTCGAAAGCGTCTCTAGACGCCGCATATCGCTTCGGATTCTTGCGAAGCAAGGTGTTGCACGCCCTCAGGGCCAAGCAGGGGCATCAGTTTAATAAGTCTATTTTGCGTGCCCTGGGGCAAATAGAAGAATTGCTCCTTCTCACCGAGAATCAGTCGTAACGACTCAGGCGTACGAGTGTTACCAAGTGCAGCGGGGCTGCCGTAGCTCTTTGCTTAGAGGAAGCTGAGCTAAGGTCACCGACCTTACGTTCTTTACAAGAACCAGTACGAATGCTGCGGATCGCAATCTGCTCCCTCCAAGAGTATACCAAACCTTAGCCAAGGTAAAGAGACTCTTTCGCTCAAAATGAAAACTGTATTTACTGATTATCCAGCGTACAGTTTACCTTCAGCGACAGCTCTAGGCACAGGTGTTACTCCTAAGGAGTGGTGACCTGTGGGATAAGAAAACTGCAGGCGGTGCAAATTTTGAGCGCTCATTTTGCACTTTGTGTGAGCATAAATACCACAAGTATAATTTTTCAGGGTCCCGCCTCGAAACGCCGAGCAAATTTTGAGGAATCAATCGATGATCACGACATGAGTAAATCTGCAAAAGTCGTTGCGATCCTTGTAAAGCAGACAGGCATGCACGGCTCGCTGATCCAGGTCATTCACGGCGGTACGGCGCGACACTACCCTGGTGAATGAGCATACAGTGTGCGATTCGTGCAGATACGAGATGAAGTGTAGAAAAACGTTCTTTATCTTAGTGTTCAACCCTGCCGTATGTCTCTCCGTGAGGGCGGAGGTACCATAGGTAGCCACTCGGACCGATCTCATCCAAAATACCATGCTCTCAACCGAGGATTGCTGCTAGGTTGTTTATCGCATGGACTACGATTTCTTAAGGGGGCTTGAAAAGTCTTGGGGATACAAAGATATGTGGACAAGGCCCGTAAGTGCAGGCACTGTTCGGTGCAATGAATGAAGCGAGACCCAAGCGAAATGGGTGTTCAATTTTCCTTGAAGAGTTTGGATACCTGTACCCTAGCGTGATCCACATTATTGGGGTAATGGTGTAACAAGGTATGTACCGAATTAGACTGTGCTAACAAGCTACGCTTTGGTAAGATTATACAGATACGGTGTAATTGCAAGACATACATTTGCCCTTTTGTGTAAATATGCAAATCTCAATGGTACCAAAGCACTGATACTAAGTGAGAACGATGGGAACTTGGAGACGAGGTCTGCAGGACACGTAGACTGTTAGCCTACTATTGTGCGGCGCATATAGATGTGTTATCGTGTACAATTAAACATATGTAGTGTAACATTAGTTTATTAGACGTTTTTTTTAAAGATGCCAATATTGAAATTTTTGGTACTGGGTCACTTGATAGGCTTTTCGCCCAACTCCTGGGTAGAGCAGAAGAGCTCAACCTCTGTGCGGCGATAACCGGATTCTTTGAGTCAAAGCCTCCGTTGCAGTATCACTTGTTGGGACCAGTTCGATATCAATGACCTGAGTATCAAGATTAACGACGAATAGCACAATAGTTTTCTATCAATGCCAATACTACATCTGTACAGCTCGAAACCGAGATTATAACGGATGGTACAAAAACTGGTATGACTGGCATCACATTTTGATACTAGCGCCAAAATCGGTCAGCGGTATTTAAAAGCGGTAGCAACCAGAAATTAGTACCGATATCGCATCAGTACCCGAATCTTTCCGCTTGGATCTTGCCCCTTCATAACGCAAGAGAGAGAGCGATGTGATTGTGTTTCGCTCATTGCAGCCACTCGCTTTCTGAAGCGTACACCCCAACGTCCTCCTTCTTGAGCATTTTTTTTTCTAAATTGTTGAGTCGCGCGTGCTTTGGACCAAACGATATATACTTTGACCACGCACAAACCTTAACGGTGCTGATACAGTCTTAGCTGGATAATTGATGGTCAAGGTATACATATTGAGCATGCAGACGACGTTTGCAGAAGCGTATATTTGCCAGGATTTGGGAATTTTGTCGTCATGGCTGCAAATGTGCGACTTGTTCCACCGGAGCGTGGCGGCTATTCCTATTGGCCAGGATGCAGCTTCTATAAGAGAGATGGAAGCAAGCAGTTGATGAGGCATCGAGCTGTCGGATCATCAATAAACGCTCACCGCACGCAAGTAATGAGAGCACGGTTGCCATTTACATGAGATGTTGTACACGTACTTAAGAAATGAGCTGCTTTTAGCGACACCATCTACCGTGGATCAATCGATATTTCTACCACAAGACAAAATCTACGATGGATGATTGCAAAATTAGAAGTATCACAGCTTTTCGAGTTGCTCTTTTGTTCGTATTTTATATAAGCTATAGATTCGGTGGTGCAGAATAGACTGTCTTGCACCATATACATCACATATGCTTCATTAGTTAACAATTACTGGTTCCTTGTTCTCAGCAGTTATTATAATACGTTGGATTAGACCTCAAAGGCGTAGCAGTCCGTCTCAACCCATGCTGCAAATCC
This sequence comes from Plasmopara halstedii, assembly GCF_900000015.1. Taxonomy (NCBI): domain Eukaryota; phylum Oomycota; class Peronosporomycetes; order Peronosporales; family Peronosporaceae; genus Plasmopara; species Plasmopara halstedii. The sequence goes on from NW_020188460.1 coordinate 31,203, forward strand.
TTACAAGGTCACGCCTTCTTTCACCTCCAACCCCCTCGTGATCCCGCACCGCACTCTATTGCTTTGTTGTTCCCCAATCACCTTTTGCACGACGTATTTGAAGGTACATGCTGTCTATTATCTAACTAGCCTAACTTGTGCAAATTCACCGCTACTCGAGTCACCGAATCCTCCTCAATTCAGCAATTGCTCCACTAACCTTCTCATCGTAGCTTGGCAGCATCTTTCAGCTACTTGGTCAGAAATGTACAGTATCGTGAATTTCTGCCCACTTGAAATTACGAAATCGTCAAACTGAAGGGGTATCGTTAAAATATTCTTCATAAAAATCAGTGGTGCCACACCAAAGTGCATATTTGTAGCTAAATGCAATGGAGTCACTCAGGAATACTTTACAGGGCAAAAGTCAGCTCATCAGCGAGGAGGAGACACAACATCAAAAATGCGAGATGATGCGGGAGAGCTCTCAGAAAAACTGTGAGTGAGCTGCAGCCTATAAAATTCATTTTAGAATCACTGGGATAATCTTTTTCAAAATAATGTAGGCTCGCGAGTGATGTTTTTGATGGACACCATGGAGAAGATGGGATGTACCATTAGAAAAGGCTTTTTTTCCAGTATTAGCTGCGATAAAAATATAAATGGAGGGTTCCACGTGGATGACGAGGGCAAACCAGGCGTGGGTGGATATCTTTATGCAAAAGTGATGGCGTAGGAGCTGAATTGTTGCGGCTGCTTTGTGGTAGGTTGTGCTCTGCCAAAATCATATACCTGACCAAGAGTGGATGGATCGCACTATGGCACACGAGCTCATTCATGCTTTCGACCATTGTCGCAACAAAATTGACTGGAATAAATGTGAGCATCACGCATGCAGTGAGGTAATGTCATGTAGCTTGCATACTTAGCGTCAAAAAGGAGCGTTAAAAGGAGGTTGGATGATGGAGTAGATTCGCGCAGCAGCGCTTAGTGGCGACTGCAATTGGAAATATGAGTTCTTCCGCAAAAACTTTAACGTCAGCAAACAGCATCAGGTACTCCAATGAGCAACTCTGCAAGTTATTGGGCATACAAAAGCTGACTTCGGAACTGGTTCTGTCTTGTGACCATAGCTATGTGTTCGGCGAAGGGCTGCACTTTCGATCGAGCAAAATGAGGCGTGCACAGGCACGGTATGTGTAAGACTTTGACATCTGTAGTACAATTTTTTTTAGTTGGCACTGTCTTTTTTGTAGGCAAACGAATGCATCGACAAAGTGTTTGACTCATGCTACCGTGATTGGTCACCATTTCGCGAAATCCCCTAGGTAGAATGAACAGCTTGTTTGTTGTAGACAAGTAGGTAATGAATCATCCACAGAGATAGACATTTAGACATAATAGACAATAACTTTTACCTATTGTTGTTCTGGCCACTGATTGGCCTTCACTGCTACTTGTACTTATCGATGTCGGAAACCCTTTCAGCTGCAGTGCCCTCAGCCATTCCCGATGTAGATGTTGCTTCACATTCTTCGTCTTCGTCTCAGCTTCCAGTGGTTAAAAAGCGTCGGGTGGAAAGACGTGAGCGGCTGCGCAAGAGTGCTCTCTGCAAGCATTTTGACAAGCCCGGTGGATGCCCATTCCCCAATTGCAAATTTGCCCATGGCAGGTGCGCCACTTGATGCCAAATCTATGTCTCTCAATCAATACAAACTTATTTGTTTGGGGATAGAGCTGAAGTGAATGATAGTGACACGCATTCGGTAGCAGCTCAACGTCGACTTATTCGCGATCAGGCCATTCGACGCGCCGAAGAGCAGTTTCAAACTTCGGATGCAGGCGCTGTCACCTCCAAGCACAGAGGCACAATGGTAAGATGTTTGATGCTTGAGGTATTTGTAGATGGGACACTAATGACTGACAGAACAGATTGAACGCTACTACACGGAAATGTTCTCATGTGACACGATGAGCAAACCTATGGAGGACCAATATGTGCACATGCACTCTAATCGTCTGTGTGTTGTGGGAGTAGCCGAATCTCATCCAATTATGCAGGAGGAACTTCTGAGCGTTGAGTTCGCGCAGAATGTGCTCGAGAGCCGCGTGTCTGGCAAGAAGAAAAAGGGTGGCCGCTTTATGCAGCCGAACACGATGATTTGCAATCTTAAGAGCAAAAGCGGTAGAGAATATTCACTTTATAGCTGTATTCGTGGCTCGTTGATTGAAGTGAATGAACGTCTACTGAAAGATCCGCAACTTATACAGCGAAAGGTTAGTTTGCTTGTCATGATATGGTTTTTGTCATCACTGAGTGCTTTATCTCATGTTAACGCAACATCAACTGCAGCACCAGTCCGATGGATATCTTGTCATCATTCAGCCAAAAAAGGTCGAGATTGCTGAAATTCAGGAATCCCTACTCTCAAAAGATGAGTACAAGCAGTTTCGCGCCATCTCAAACACGATTGAAAGAAACAAACATACCAAAGTGACCCCAGATGAAACCTCGGCTGATCATCTGTGCGAAGATGAGGTGAAAAACGAGTCGACGCACAATATTGTTGAAGGTCCGACATGCGATTCTGTGAAAGAAGAATCAATGTCGGAGGGTGTGTCAATGGATATCTGAAAGAGACTGCACTGCACGTATAGCAATCCACAGTAATGCTAGTACGATTCAAGATACAGCAAACAGGAGTTAATGTAGCAACACATACACAGCGGTCATGTTGTCCTCCGACAAACCGTGGGAAAGCAGAGCTTAAGCGCGCTGACCAAGTCAATAAATATGATTAACTTGCTCTTGTTGCTCAGTGCCTACTTCAATCGTATAAAGTATCGATACCATCTTTGACATAATCATGAACGTCTCATTGATATTTTTCCTTCGTAAGCATTTGCTTATCATACACAGCATAGTTTCTCACCTCTTTGATCAACTAGGACTCGCAACGCATATTCTAAATGGCTCAAATTGCATATTTTTGGTAGCATCTATATTTTAAACTTCTGTGTACAATTTGCAGTAGTAAAGAGATCAAACATGTCTCTTTCTCCAACAATTAAGTCACCACTGTCGATAGCTCTTTCACTGCAAGTACAAGCGTTTAAAAATGGCTACAGCATAGTGGGAGCGATGTCAGCATTTAGCTTTGCTGGCAGTCTCGATTGCAATGTTCTTATAATGGTTGTTCTAAGCCTGATCTGTGTGGTTTAGCGTGCTGCAGCAAAGATTGATGTTATTAAAAGCTGCCTGAAAGTTATAGTTAATCACTTAGTACTAGCACTTGTACTATTCAGTATGCTACTGAATAGTACAAGTGGCTATGATATGAGTAAAAGTGACAGTATACTTGCGATTAAATTTTTTGACCACTGGGCAGTTAAAAGTATTTTTCCTAATTTTATAGGTTATCGTATTCTTAGAGTCGGAGAATATTGTTTTCAGCATTGTTTAGCAGTCTCGAACCGGCATAAGGCTTACTCTGACACCCTCGACTCATGTATGATGCCGAATGATTGTTTTTGTCGCAAAGTTGAGATTTAGAGTTCTGGCCACTGAGGGTAATATTGCGTCCTAGGGATCAACACGGAAAAGCAGGTTAATTTTACAAGTTCTTCAAATTTTGTTTGATAATCCATCTATAAAGATAATGACTCACAACTTGTATGACACGAATCTTATCTACGACGGCTTCATTATATTAGTAAAACTTTGGATGACCATGAATTACTTTATAATCAGAAAGAACTCTCCTGCTCAGGCATGCTTTGTGAAGGCTCAAACTGTCGTTCGACATATGTCTCAGATGCCGATTTTGAGTCACTACCGACTCGATCATACTGTGGCAATTTGTCTGCGTATTTCGTTTCGAATTTCTATATTTTCCTGAATGCCACATTTTATCAGTATTTATCTTATAAACTTATAAGGGTATAGCGTGTTTAGGATTGACAGGAAGGAATTTATAATTTTAGTTGTGAATTTGTATCTCGCATGCGATGTACTGGGATCAGTTTGCTTAACATCAGGGTTTCCGTCATTCACATTGCGTCAGTCTGTTGCTGGCAAACAGAGTAAATCCTCGATGTCACCTTCTTTCACATAGAGCATAAAGAGTCACTTTTACAATCAGCAATGAATATCGCATTACCCGGGGGAGTTATGCTGAAAATACCCCGTAGTTTTCTTCCTGTTCTTGTCATCATTAGAACTATTTTTGCAAATCGAGGGTGAACTGCACGACCGAGGACGCATACTTCGTTATCTCTAGCAAAAAGCACCTTTTTTGAAATACAATAGATTGCACATCATATATGTGGACGTGAACATGTTTGATTCTCCACAAAAATGTCTTGAATTTGCTCAATATAGCGCTGGCGTAAGGATAAGAAATGTAAATCATGCATTCGGATCTACAGCATTATATGCCCATCGAGATAGCGCTGTACTTCTCCCAGGGAAGCTAGTACTATACAAATCTTTTATAAAGTGGAGTCCTATCTGACACAAAGTGGCTTCTCGAGTAGAGATTTATATCAATAAAATCGCTGTAAAAAAGTATGCTCAAACATACCGGTAATATGAAGTAGTCTACATTACAACAATGGGATGGAAAGCCGTAGAGTCAGAAGAGTACGGGAGCTCGTCGCCCGCTGTGCAGGCGCATTTCCATGCTGTACGTGCCGAAAAAGCCTTGCGTCACGATGATGTACGAGTTAATAAATTTTTTTGACCAATAAATCCCGCAATTTCTGAATAAGATGACGATCACACTTTATGCAGTACATTCAAGCAGAGAAGGAGGGTCATTTGGCAAGCGAAAAGTTTTTGCAGGCGGCACAATGTGTATCAGACAAGCGTACAATTGATGCACTGATGCTGTTGGCCGAAAACTACGAGTACAGGGCCAAAGTGGCGCGAGCTAGAAATCCTTGCCCGGTGAAAACGGAAGATACGGTCAAAGAACATCAAACGGAGGATGAAAAAGAACGAACATTGGAACAACAGCAAGAATTAGATGTGGAGATTTCCGACCCGCTAGATGCACAGAGGACCGAGACACAGCTAAACGTTGCGGCTGCGGAGATAGAGGAGCTTTGGAGGCGATTGAATGAGATTGGACTGACGAGTCCCGATTCGACAGACAAGGTAAACTAGACAAGATCAAAGATTCGAAAAGTTTTGCTGATGCTGAAACGATATAGAACGTGCTGATGTCGTCGCGGCATTTATCGTCGTCGTTGGGTGATTCATTTTGTCTGCTGCCGGCAAAGGGGAGGTGCGGCCTGGAGTTTGACGGAATATATCAACGAGTTAAATGCTCATAAAGGTAGTTTTGTGATGAAAGAAAAACGATTGGAGTGGTGGCGACTGCCGTGGATGGGGGTTCGACGCTCAGGGCAGCGGTGGCGTCTAGGATGAGGAATCAACGACAACGGTCCACCATGATGTGGGAGCTCCTGCCCTGCGTATGAATCTAATGCTCTTTGTAAACCTTAGGCTTATAGAGCAGCAGCTTGGCAGTAAAGCACCTGTCGATGCGCGAAGTCTCAGTAATACTCTAAAAGATGGAAACAATTATACATCCCAGCGGGGTCAAGACGGCCAGACATCGTTAGGAAGCGGTGAAAGGCTAGGCGAAGCTCAAAGAGACTATGAAAGCTTACTGGAGACTGTGTCGAACCAAAAATTGGAGATCGTTCGGCTTTTAAACTCGGTAAAGGCTCTAAGTAGCGAGAATACTAAGCTCGTGAAAGTAAGTTCAACGCTTTGAGTGTGTATGCTGTTGTATAACCGTGGAGGTGCTGTCATATGTCACATAGGAGTGTGAGGCGATGACAAATGTACAAGCTGAGAATCTCAAGATTCGTGAACTTATGGAAATTTTCAAAAAAGATTACAATCAGAAGGTCTGTCGGCTTGAATTATATTTTTAACGCCATAGCATCACGCATCTTCCTTTTAGCTCGTAATGATCAAAAGGGCTCTTGAAGAGTGGCGGCGACAGCAAAATGTTGTCGCTCAAGCACAGCAGACCAACAACACGGCAATTGGGTAAGTGAAATTCTGTAGAATTATTCGCACCTTGTTAGCCTGCTCATATTACCATCATTAGTGGTAATTTGGAAAGCAGAATAAAGATGCAAGAGGAAACGATTGCCAGACTGACGGAAGAAGCGAAAATTAAGGTATAAACCAGCTGGTTACCGTTTATTGCTGTCAGCTTGATATGACTGAGTTGATTCTTGGGACAGGATGATCGCATTGCTAAATATGATAAGTGGTACAAAACATTAAAAGCTGGCGCGAAGGCGAAGCAGCTCAATCGAAGTCGTGATAGTGGAAACGATACCAGCAGTTTCAGCAGCTCAAGCGCTTTTGTGCAGTATGGTGATGGCACTCTCGTCGGTTCCAGTAGCTCTTTTACGAACAGCAGCAGCTTTCACAACGACTGTTCAGAAGACTCGGCCGACAGCACATCAAGCACGTCACGTCAATACAGTCGCCCTCCTGCGCACCCCAATCGACGAGCTTTGTGATAAGTCGGTAGCAAATTGTATCGACGTCGGATCAATTTTACGATGGCGTAAAATCATAAATAACACTTTTTAAAAGACGTTTGTTTACATAACAAATTGGTAGATTAACGTGACACACGTGAAGGGATAAATTCTCGTTCATTGCAGTTCAGGCAGATCTAGTGTGATTGCTTTAAATTCATAACTACTTCTCAGCCTTAATCAGGATCTCTTGCATTCAGACCGCCGAGCACGGGCCTTAGCTCTGGATATACTGGAGCACCAACGACTGGCTGCAAGCTTTTGTCGGCACTTAACACTCACAATAACAACTCCGAATCCTATATCATTCCATTGAAAAGTTAGTCAATACATCTGTGACTTTATCAAAAGCTTTGCAAAAATTGTAAAGGTAAAGCCAACTCTTGTATATAAAATGCAACTCCATTCAGGCGAGCTCCTCGGTAGACTAAACCTCAAATGCTTTAAAAAGAATAAAGAAATCGACTCTCCATCGCGCACCTAAGAATGAGGGAGATATCGTCTGTCTCGTTCGTTTCCGAAAAAAGCAGCGGGAATGTGCCTAAAATCTCACTCACTCAGCTTTTGCTGATGATCCTAACCAAATTCTATTAAAGTCAGCAAAGAGCACCTGATAATACTCCTTGAACGGGAACAACCTGTTGGAAAATCTTTCGTTTTGTCTCTTTTCAATGTTGAAGTCGTCACTTTTGGCAAGCTGGGCAGAGTGCAAGATATATTTTTGAGTATTTTATTGCATTAAGCACTCGCCGAAGCGAGATACTTAGAAGCCAAACAAACCACTAAGTGGCATCTCAGCCTGCTCCCGAGCAAACGTCTCAAAGTACTGATAAATGATAGTCACGGCCAGCAAAATTCCAGTACCAGAACCAATGGCGCCGAGAAGGTCAGCAACCATTGTAAGTGCGCCAATACACATACCACCAAAAGCTGCTGCCGTAGGAATGTAGCGGTTTAGTACGTGCACGATAGACGAGTCACGATGGCCCTTCATTACCATTTGTTGGTCACGAAGCTGCTTGGCAACATCACGAGCTGACGAGCCCGAAATTTCAATCCAAGTCTTCGAGAAGAGCGCACACGAACCAAGAATAAAGATGACGTAGATGACAAAACGAATCGGGTCGTACAAAATTTGAGCCAAGTTATGGGGAGCCGACATGTAGTATGCAGCACCACCGACAGGCACAGTCTGACCGGCACCACCTTCCATGTCTTGCCATACACCAAGTAGACGTACGAGAAAGTTGCCGCTAAACTTCCTGTAGAGCAATTGCGAGATGAAATACAGGTTAGATACTAGCGCGGTCTGCAAGATGATGGGCATGTTTGACGTGTAAAAGAGCTTAATGGGGTACGTGCCCTGTTGGCCGCGAAGCTTTTGGTACTTAACCGGCAGGTCGACACGGAAGCCTTGGAAGTAAATGACGACGACAAATACAAACATTGTGGCCAAAAGATTGGTAATGTTTGGCAGGTTTTGACGATAAAAGGCTTCTTTAAGTGCGCGCAGCTTGTCTGAACGAGTGATCAACAGGTGAAAAAGAGCGATGATAGCACCCTCAAACTCAGTACCACGTCCAGTGTTAATGGTCGTAGGAGAGAAAGCCTTCCAGACGATGTTCTCGCAAATGTTAGTGGCGATAAAGAGCGAAATACCCGATCCTAGTCCGTAGCCTTTTTGCAGCATCTCGTCAAGAATAATGACGAGTACACCAGCGCAAAGCAGCTGCAGGATGATAAGAATTGCGTTGAAAGCGCCAATGTCCGAGATATTGCCGTACATACCAGAGACGACGTAGGCTACAGCCTCACCAAGGGTTATGAGAATGCCAAACAGCTTTTGCGCTCCACTAAACAACGCACGATCCTCTTTAAGCGATTGGTCAACTTCAATCATCTTGGAGCCAGCAAGGAGCTGCATCACAAGACCGGAGGTCACGATAGGACTAATTCCTAGCTCCATTAGCGTTCCACGATTCGAGGCCAGGATCACACGCATCCAATAAAGCGGGTCCGACGACTTAGACGTCTGGATGCCGTAAAGTGGAATCTGGCAGCATACGAGGAAGATGAAGAGCGTGATGATCGTCCACAAAACTTTCTCTCGGAAAGGAATCTTGCGATCAGGATGCGCCACTTCGGGCAGCACGCACATGACAGGTCTGATCAGGTGCAAAAAACGCATCTTGATTTCAACCTACTTATTACTTCGAATTTCTTTCAAGAATGAGAGATCGTCCGCCGGAGGAGCAGAGCGCGACACGTATCACCCCTTGGTGGATCGATACAAATATCAAGGTAAAGAAGTGTCTATACATATACTAATACAAAAACGACACGAGAAGCTATATTACAAGTAGATATAGCTGATGTAGCAGGAAATCGTAACATACAGGTATATTTTAAGTTACACTTTGCTATTAAAAGTCGGCATCAAAATCATCGTCCACCCCTTCAACGACTGCAACCTTCTCCATCGATCTCTTTACTTGAGGCATTGTAGCCTGTTGGTCTGGCTTACTTTCCTTTGGCAAGGTTGTGGCAAGTACGGGCTTTGTGCCGATAAGGTTTTGCAGGTCCACCTCTTCTTCCTCTTCAAACTCGGAGTAATCGTCAATCTTACCACCACGCATCAGCTGATCGCAAATATAATTTGTGTGAGTCATCTGCGCATCATGAGCAACCTACACACCTTTTCAGAAAGCTTCATGGGTCTGGAGCTCATGGACATTAGTACGTCAGAGGAGAACTTCGAATGTTCTTTCAAGCTGTGGGTTAAACAAATGTCAATGCGGGAAGCAAATAAATCGTCTTAACATTTACTCAGACATACCTTGATGATGCAATGCCAAAAACTTTGCTTTTTGGTGCGCTTTGTTGATGTAGGAACGCTGTTTGTAGCAGCTGCGAGGTACTAACCTTGCCTTGTGCCTTATCGGGTTTTAAAGGCTCTGGAACGGGTTTCTGTTGCTCTTGCCATGATGAGAATGACAGTTTTTCAGGGATGGCAGAGGTCATTTTTCGAAGGCTTGAGGCCTCGTTGCCACCACCTCCTTCCAATGTTGCTGTCAAAAATTCACGGAGCTGTGGTGCATGAAATTAGGACATCGGACACAATAGTGTAGCAGCTACCCTAGTTTTGGATACCTTGCGCTGAGACCGCTGATTTTCAAGATCATGGGCGAGAAAAGCTGCTACCGACAAATCAACAAGAGTCGCCACGGATATTGCTTTCAGCTCCACAAGTTGCTTAAAATGATGCGATAATGCTTTCCACAAGTCTTTAATGCCGTCACATGATTAGTAAAGGCTGTAAATGTTTTCTCATGAAGATGAAATCTCTCACCCAATTGCTTGTCCTTGTTACTCTGATGCAATTTGCGCATCTTTTGATCATTCATGATCCCCTCGAACGATTTGAATGGAAAAAGCACTACAACTCCACAAGTGTTGGTATAATCATACAAGACATGGGTGTGACTCACCTGGCCCAAGGTCGCGTGAAATTTCTAGTATTAGCTCGAAACAAATGTCGGAACCAAAATAGGCAATTTGCGCCTTGTGTCCCCCAATTGCCATTCTACGCACAGGCATAAGTATTTGTTTGTGTCACTAAACAAAGGATTTGAACGCATACCTCATCAGCTCCCGTTTCGAATCGTAGGATGATTCGATTTCTCTCGAGCCGTATATGTTGTCTCCTTCAGCCACACCTTCCTCAACTCGGCTTATTAGAGCTTCTAATGCTTTCATTCGATCCACCGGCGACAATTTTTCAGTTATCGAGGCGTATGAGTGTTTCTGTCACAATGGCTTGATTAGCGCATTTGTCAACATTACCTACAAGGTTGTCGACATACCTCTCCTTTCGTTATGCTAGGAGCCTCCCGAATACGCTGAAGGTCTTCGATTGGGCTCACAGCCGCTCCTGGATCATCTTGCTCAACTTTATTGTTGCTGCACGGAATGGTTGGATCAACAGTTGTACAGCTAGGTAAATCATAGTCGTCACTTTGCTTGCTAGACAACACAATGTTATCCCTAGTATGCTGTGTTGTGGCTGGCATTGCAGCTGATAGTAAAACTGGTTCCACGAATTCTTTGATGTTTGAGCCCGGCGGCGGCAATGATTTAATTGCTTCTTCCGAAGCTATTTCGGAGAAGCTTTTTTCTATCGTAGCTAGAGTCTGAATGGAATCAGAAGAAGATTTGGCCGTCGCGATATTGCTCAACTCTTTCGGATCATGGAATGAGCCGGCTTTGTCGTGGTGGGATATTAGATCAGACATGTGTTCACTCATCAAAATATCCAAGGCAACAGGCTTAATATCCACGATGCATTTGTTGGCTACTCTCGGGGTCTCTTCGATCGAAAGAGGACCTGTAAAATCTACGATAGCAAGCACGTCGGTGTTGCTGGATGCATCAAATTCAATTTGACTACTGACACTGCCTTTTTTTAGAGCACAAATATGCTCCTTCACTTCAGGCTCCAAGGGAGAAATTTTATCTTCTGCTTTGCAACAAGAGTCATCATTTGATATCGGCAACGGTGTCTCATTTGAATTCTCAGCTGCTTTATCGTGATATGGGTTGCCAATCGATATGATCTTTAAGCTTTCAGCTTCATCTTGATTTATGTCGTCACGGTTGTCCTCAATATGAAATGTCGATGCGACGAGCATAGCCGAGTACCCTGACTTTGACTCCTCGGCAATGTTGGCTGGAGTGCTGACCGCAGGCAACTCTTGGATGAATTTCGAAATATTCACAGGAATGTGGGACGTCGCCGCGGAGCTTGTTGCAACATCAGAACCCCTAAGCTCACGCTGATGCGCAATCTCTTCATGTCGTACCATTCTATCTGCTCTGCTTGAGAAGATCGTCTCGTCATCTTCAGGAATTGTTGACAAAGCTTCGGCAACCAAGGTAGGTACCTTTTTCAATATTTCGCATGGCTGTCTGATGTCTTTGTCATGTGTCGTACTGGAAGCGAGATTATTCTTTGTACCTAAGCGTTGAGTATCTGCACACAAATCTTTTGAGATAGTATCAACAAGTGGGCAATCGTGATCAGTCGACTTTGCGGCTACAGCCCGAGATACTTCACTATGTCCAGCATCATGTATGCTTTGATCTGAGTACTTATGACTAATTTCTGTGTATGAATTGTGGCTGACTGTCGCAGCTGAATCAAGAAATGCCGATCTTTCGTCAAAATTGCATAAGGGTTCAATAAAGCTGTCTTCGAAATATTTTTCATGAGCTTTTAGCTCAAAACCATCGTAATTTGATTGCACCGCATCCGTGACATCTGAATTTGCTGCAATTTCGAACTTTTGTTGCTGTGTGAAGTCATTGTCTTCGTACGAGTGCCTTTTTTCGAGCTCGAAGAAACTAAATATACAATTTTTCGTCATGATGAAAAGTAAATATTGCGCAAATGTTATGGTGCACGAACCTGCCGCCTTCCTGCAAAGCGCGTAAGGTATTTCGAGGCGAAAATGTCTCGGTTAACTTTTCTGCATCATGTTGCGTGAGTGTAAAAAAATTATATAGTAACTCGGGACCAGTACCTGATAGCCCTCTGACTATCTCCGGCGCTGTCTCAAAATATCTTTCCGCGTGTTGCTGCAGAATACTTCGCGCTTCCTGAGCCATTTCTTGAATATTATGTTCAACCTCAATGGCTACACGCACGTAAATCATTCAATCCTAGGACATGTATAAAGAAAACTATACCATTACCTTGGTTTGTACTTTTCGTGCGCAGAAGTATTCGCTCGTAGTGCTCATTGTGCTCTAAATTTTCAGCCAATTCCACTTCGTGTCGCTACAATATAGAAGATGTCTCGTATGTAATTTGTTGAAAGAAACGATCATTGCAAATCAACAGTCGAACCGTTTCTTTAAGCAAGTCATCTATCATCTGCTCCTTTTCAAAACTCTGCCAGGTCAAAACACTTATGTCAGCAACGCATCATGCGACGAAGCATCAGCCTCTTGACCTTCTTGGCGAGATATCTGCGTCTTTCCACCGTTCTCTTCTTGTCCTCTAGCTCCTTAAGTTTCTGTACACGCTGTCGATGCAACTGTTTCTGCCAAGCAGGATAAACCTGCTCTATTCGGCAATTGTATCTTTTTTTCTCTTTGGCCAGCAGTGCACTGCTGCCCGAGTGGTCGCTTTGCAGCTTACTCCACGTGTCGTGTACCTGCTTTTGCGTTTCATGTAGCGTGCGCACAAAGTCATCGTTACGCTTCTTAGCAGCAAAAGCAGCGCTACGTTGTGCCTTGCACTTTTTTCGTAAACTCTGCACCGCGACGGTGCTAAACTCAACAGCAGTCGCCTCATGCAGCGCCATGCGCTTCTCTATTGCCTGTCGCTGCGCTGTCCTGCCAACAACAGTGTCGTAAGCTTTGTAGATATGACGTTGTGATATAAAATAGGAGACGTCGAAGGGGCTCACAGGTCCTCGCGCTTGCGCTGCAGAATCTCCATGCGAGCCTCATAATCCGTCGACATGGTAAAGGTGCGGTAGCTTCAACGTAACCATCACTCTTTTAAGCTTGTTTTCGTAATTTAAAGAATTGATCTCATTTAAATACCTTGTCTGGTTTACTTTGCGCGCGCACTCCATCCGAGTTCAATAAGCTTTAATTACGCACCGCAATGCACATCGAGGAGATTATTTTGGATGGCTTTAAGTCGTACGCGACGCGCACGGTTGTAAGTGGTTTTGACCCTCGCTTTAACGCCATCACAGGATTGAATGGTAGTGGCAAGTCAAATGTGCTGGATGCCATTTGCTTCGTGCTGGGCATCACCAATTTATCCCAAGTGCGCGCTAACAATCTACAAGAGCTAGTGTATAAGCAGGGACAAGCAGGTGTCACTAAGGCCAGCGTAACCATCGTGTTTAATAATCAGGACGCGAAAGCTTCGCCTGTGGGGTACGATCAGTATGAGCAGATCTCGGTCGCCCGCCAGGTCGTGATCGGTGGGAGGAATAAGTATTTGATCAATGGCCACACGGCCCAAGTCAGCCAAGTTCAGAACCTTTTCCACTCTGTACAGCTTAACGTGAACAACCCGCACTTCCTTATCATGCAGGGCCGTATCACCAAAGTGCTTAATATGAAGCCACCCGAGATCCTCGGTATGATCGAGGAAGCTGCTGGCACTCGAATGTACGAGAACAAAAAAATTGCGGCTCTAAAAACGATGACAAAGAAGGAGAAGAAAGTAGATGAGATCAATAGTATCTTGGCCAATGAGATCACGCCAACACTCGAGAAACTTCGAGCTGAGAAGACCCACTATCTAAAATGGGCGGCCAACAACACAGAGATGGAAAGGTTACAGAGATTTTGTGTGGCAAACGAATACCAAAATGCACAAGACGCACTGATGAATACGGCGCACCACGTCGAAAAGATGCAGCAAGACCAACGTGCAGCAAAAGAGCAGGAAGTTCAAATTGAACAGGAGATTGAGCAGATTAGTGGTGAAATTGACGCACTACACGAACAGCGCGAAAAGAAAATGGGCAAAGAGTTTCAGCAGCTAAAAGAAAATGTCGAGAAAATTGGTAAAGAGGTTGTCAAGTTCACGACTAAGTTGAAACACTGCAAAGCTTCGATCGAACAACAAGTAAATGCTGAGTCTGGTATGAATGAGCAGGCAGCAGAGACTGAACAGGCCATGGCCAAACTTGCGCGCAATATTGAAAAGGCGAAGATGAAGGTGAATGAGGTCGAAGAATCTTTTATCACCAAAGAGGCAGCGGCAAACGCATACCAGCGTCAAATTCAGGCTTTAAATGCTGGTATGGAGCAAAGTGGAGATAACGATGAATCTTTATCGGAGCGTCTAGCATCAAAGCAGCGTGAGTTGCAGGAAAACAACACTGCGATAAAGCAAATCAATTTGAGATTAAAGCACATGGAAGAAAGCATCAAACACAAGCGCCGCGAGATTGAGCAGACGCGCATTAACAATCGCAGCATGGATGAGGAGCGTAAACACAAATTAAACGAGCTCGAGCATATGCGAGCCAAGGTCGACCAAGTCACGATAAATTTTAATCCGGATGAAGAAAGTGGCCTACATAAACGCGTTCAAGAACTTCAAGAACATATCCTTCGAGCTGAGAGAGAAGTGGATGAGATATCATCAGGTCTGTCATCCCGACTAGATTTTAAGTATACAGATCCGTACCGCAATTTCCACCGGGAAAGCGTAATGGGTGTGCTGGCTAATCTCCTTGAGACAAAACACGAGTGGTCCGCGCTTGCTCTTGAGATTGCAGCAGGAGGAAAGCTATATCAGATAGTGGTGGACAATGAGAAGACTGCCAAAGACATCCTCAAATTTGGTCGTCTCATGAACCGCGTCACAATTATCCCACTTAACCGTATTTCGCGTCAGACTGTGGATCGTCGCAAGATGGACAAGGCTAGACAGGTTGCCCATCAACAAGGTGGCAAGGTCTGGGAAGCAATGGAATTGATTCAATTCAAGCCAGAGCTTTTGCCAGCAATGGAGTACGCATTCGGCTCTTCGATCATTTGTGATACAAGCGAGCTTGCCAAAAATATCACTTTTCATCGGGAAATCAAAATTAGAACCGTGACTCTTGATGGCGATTCCTATGATCCAGCTGGTACTCTTCAAGGTGGTTCTGCCCCATCTAGCGGCACGCCTATTCTTTTAAAGCTTCACCAGCTTATAAATCGCACGCGCGAGCTCAGCGACATGCGTCATGAGTACCAAGATTGCTCTCGTTCCCTGGATAACATGAAACAGGTATGATAAACTGTCATTGCTTGCGTTACGTGCTAACCTTAATAAATTTTTCATTCAGGAGTCTGGTCACTTTCGTCAGCTTAAACACCAAATAGAGCTGAAGAAGCACGAGCTAAGCTTGCTCGATGAGCGTATTGCTGCCAGTGTTTTTGCGCAATTAGAGCGCGAGGTTGCTTCGTCAGAAGACCAGTACGCAAAGGACAAAGAGCTATTAGTCACAAAAAAGAAAGCTGTAACTCATCTGTCGAGAGAAGTCAAGGATCTGGATGCTGACATCACAAATTTAAAAGATTCACGCCAGTCCAAGATTGGCGTGCTAGAGAAGCGATTTGTGGAGGCGAAGAAAGAGGCTCAAAGTATTAGTGCACAACTTAAAGCTGTTCAGCAGGAACTGTCTGAGCTGGTTTTAGAGTTGGAATCTGCTGAACAAGAACTTGCAGGCAATAACGAAAGCGTGGCGAATATTCAGAACGAACTTGCGGCTCTTCGCAAAGAGGAGAAGAAGGTTGAGGATAAACTTGCACAAATTCAGGAAACGTATGAGAAGGCGTCGCAAAAGCTTGAGAAGCGAAGGAGCGACCTTAGTCTTAACGACCAGCAGCTGAAAGAGCTCAGTGCCCGTCAGAGTGCTCTTTCCAACAAGAAAAGTGATCTGGAGATCGAGCGCAAGAAGGCAGAGCATAAAATTTCTCGAATGGAAAAGGACGAAAACGATGCCAAGTTGACGGTCAAGAAATTGGAAAAGGCGCATCCATGGATTGATACTGAGAAGGAATTTTTCGGCCGCGAACATACAGATTATGACTTCAAACGGAAAGATCCCTCGATGGCGAATCGGCGTTTGTTAGAACTTAAAGAAACACAGGGTGTATTATCGAAGAAAATCAACAAAAAAGTCATGGGTATGATTGAAAAGGCTGAGCAGGAATATCAGGGTCTGATGAACAAGCGTCACATCATCGAAAATGATAAAGAAAAAATTACGTCGGTCATCAAAGAACTTGATGCAAAGAAAAATGAGGCTCTGAAGACAACGTGGGTAAAGGTCAACAAGGATTTTGGCTCGATTTTTGGGACGTTGCTGCCCGGAACGCACGCAAAGTTGGACCCGCCCAAAAACGGTAAGCTGTCATCTATTCGACTATCACAGCTAGCTGTTATTGACGTGTTGATTTCTTTTCGAATCAGGAACAATTCTTGATGGACTTCAAGTGCGCGTCTCGTTCGGTGGTGTTTGGAAAGAAAGTTTGACGGAGCTTAGTGGTGGTCAGCGTTCACTGCTCGCGCTGTCACTGATTTTATCGTTGTTGCTATTTAAGCCTGCGCCAATGTACATTCTTGACGAAGTTGATGCAGCGCTGGATTTATCGCACACTCAAAATATTGGTCAGATGATCCGATCGCACTTCTCGCACTCACAGTTTGTCGTGGTTTCACTGAAGGAGGGTATGTTTAACAACGCAAACGTAGTCTTTCGGACTAAATTCGTTGATGGTGTCTCGACGGTAACTCGTACGGTTCCGAAGTCGCGCACTCGATAATCACGCACAATTGGTACCTGAAAATGAAAGATTGTGTTTTGACACTATTAAAGCTCTTCGTTTGCAGCTCGAATGGTCACTAATTTAATCCCGGTTCCGCTCTATATATCAAGTTAACGCAGCTCGAGCTTTATTGAAGTAAAGTGCATGATAACTACACGCTTCGGCCTATTGTGTTTGCCAAAATCTAGTGTTGTGACTTGGGTCAACTTTTAGTCATCCCAACCTACTTGGAAAAGCATTTCCCTCAACCTGAGAGATTCATTATAGGAACACCATTTCCCGCCGGATTTGAAGTTCTGCGCTGAGCGTCCAAGGACTTGCGATACAGTCTCAAAACTCATTTCCTTGAATCGCAGTCTCTTAATGGCGAATGCAGCTTGCTCTTGCTCTGGAATCACGACAATCACCTCACAGAAACTTCGATTGGGAGTATCGAGCTAATATGTCCGTTGGATCATCTGATTATCGCTCAGGTTTTAATTTTTGAGATATTTAGGATCGTGCCCATCCTGACATAGAAGCATATCCTTCGACTTCAGCCACGTGTGTCTGTAGTTTGTTAACAGCGACAAACTCCACATTGTTCTTTCTTACTGCTTCTCCATATGACGTACATAATCGAACAAAGAGTGTAATAATGCTAGAAATAATTACATGTCAATTCTTAATACTAACTTGTTAAAGATTATACAAATGTACGATTTAAAAAGCTCCTGACATGGCAGGCGTTGGACAATCTGGTAAGTCCTTTGCATTCTAGAATCTAGCTGCAACTGCGGCTAATACCATTATCTCAAGTGTAAGCAATTTTGGTGTGCAAAATGTGCCGTGTATGTGGGTAATCGGTAATACATCCTTTATAAGGAAACAGTAATGTACAAGAGGTTATTTAAATTATATGAGTATTATCAGTTTTTGTATTGTTTGATGTATCTTCATTCTATTTACCTCACATAATTTGACATTGAAGCAGCACTGACGTTCCTTAAATGCTTACAACATTATCAAAATCGAGATGCATAGCGCGGCATGTCAGTCAGCACTGCACTTTTCTCAATAAATGAGGATGCGTCCACATGTCCCAGTGACAATGATTGATTGACAAGAACGCGCTACAGTTTCAGTAAATGATAATTATTATTTTTTAAGGGAGATTATCAGGTGTGCCTACATAATAGACTGACACGTCAAAATCGCCTTCGCCATCCATTCTCATCTAGACCCATACAGACCAATCGGACGTAGCGTACCATTGTTCTTACGCACCGTAAATCAGATCACATTGATGAGTGACCAGCCAGTAAAGGCTCTAGGTGCGTACTTAGGCATAGCGCAGACTTAATGAAAAAGGTAACGCTACTGACACGTGCATTTCTATATAGAGGGAGCGGAGCTCAAGGAAGCCATTAAACGTCAGGTGGAGTTCTACTTCTCACGTTCCAATCTAGCCAATGACGCCTACCTTGTATCGCAAATGAACTCACAAATGTGCGTCTGACAGTCTCTCAGTCTAGCGCTAGGTTGAATGTCTTTTATTTTAATGCCTGTTGTTAGGTATGTGCCCGTGGAAGTCATCATCAACTTTTCAAAAATCAAGCAGCTGACGGACAACACGATGCTGCTAGTTGAAGCTGTACAGGATTCTACGGTGCGTTACCTTTCAGTGTGGAGTCGATTTATCTGAGATTAATGGTTCCACGTAATTCGTCATTGTAGGTATGTTCTCTTAGCTCTTCTAAAGACGCGATCAAACCCAACATCAAATCTGAGCGCACGACCATAATTTTGCGTGAGATTCCGTCTTCAACCAAGCCTGAAGAGGTTGAAGCCATTTTTAAAGATTGCGGCAAAGTCATTGGTGTGCGCAGCGATGTCGGTGACACATGGTTTATAACTATGAGCTCGGAGGCAGAGGCGGTGGATACTCTATTGGCCCTACGCAGCAAAACTTTAAACGGCGCTGCGATAAAGGCTCGTCTTAAATCTGAGAACATACTCAAATCATTTTATCCTACACAGCCCGCAGAGAATGTCATTGCTCCTAGCGTGGGTGTGCCGTATGGCGGCCGCGGTTACTACGCTTCGCCTATTGCAGGCTATTACGATAACTACGGCGTCCAATACAATTCAGGAAATCCGCGATCAGCTCCTCATTACAGCTACAACAATAGCTCAGATAATGGACGGTATTCTGGCAATAATCAGCGTGGCGTTGGTGTAACTGGCCGTGGGCACAATCGTCTAAATCGATCAGTCAGCACGGGTGTACAACAGCAACAAAAGGAGCCTCGTTTTAAAAGCAATAGCTTTGATCAGCGGGGAGGTTCTTCAAGTCGAAACAACAAAGATAAGCGTATAAAGCCTGAAAAGCAGGTGAACGGTAGTAATGGAAAGTCTCCTTCCGCTACTTCATCTGCTGAGCGTCAGCCAATCTTGAATGCAGTGAATTTCCCGCCA
>NW_020188460.1:50571-62713 GCF_900000015.1 Plasmopara halstedii
GCCACTCGTAAAGTTTGTGCTGAATAATGCAGTGCATTCGTCTACCGGCTACACGCCGTTCTTCAATAGCGGGCTAGTTAACCCTAGCGTCCCGCTGACGCCGCCATCCTTTGGCTCAGGGCTAGATGAGAGAGGAAAAGCCGAACGGCTAGCTGATGTCAGGCCCCTCACCATCCGTAAAGAAGTCGATGACTTTTTGTCTACCGGACTGAGTGTCCTACGACACGTTCGCGATGCGATGGCTAAAAGCCAAGACCTACAGAAAGAAAATGCAGATGAAAAAGGAAGAGGCGAAGTGGAAAGCCTTAAGGTTAGAGACCTGGTTTTATAAAATTAAAATACCTGCCTACACATGCAGCCTCTGCTGTCTTCAGGACGAATTTTTGTTCACGATTTTCGAACTGCTTAAGGTCGTTGCCAAACGGGACCTGGCGTACATGCCCAACCTTCCAAAACGGATGCACTCCCACCCTGTGTTTTCCATAGTCTTGCTCAAGCCGTACCGGGATCTGGCGTAAGTGAACGCGGAAGCGTTGGCACCGGAGCGGATCCCACGGGCCCGCGACCACCAAGAAATTAAACCAGCAACTGGTTTTGAGCATGGAGTGCAACAACCTCCATTTTTAAT
This sequence comes from Plasmopara halstedii, assembly GCF_900000015.1. NCBI lineage: Eukaryota > Oomycota > Peronosporomycetes > Peronosporales > Peronosporaceae > Plasmopara > Plasmopara halstedii. The sequence continues at coordinate 51,200 of NW_020188460.1, forward strand.
GGAGCCAAGGGCTCCACCGTTTCCTGCAGCGACGCATTCGCTTGCTCCACGGCAAGGAGTCGCTCCCACAGAGCGCGGTAGTCCTCAAGGCAAGGCAGCTGGTTCACGAAGCACTCAAAATCATGAAGAGTGTCCGCACAGCGATATGCTACTTCAGCATGACGCTCAGCGGAGCACCGGTTACGAAGGACCTTGTCCTCAAAGGCTCGAAGAGCACCGCGAGTCACCGGACGGCGGCCGACCCAGTCGTCACCGCCCGCCACCGACTCTTCTCGACGAGAACGGTGATGCCCAGCATCACGTGGAATGTCGTTTGGGACGACGATATCACCAGGGTCAGACTCAATATCTGGTGAAGTGGCTGGGATATCCCGACTGCAAAGACTCCTGGAAGTTTGAGACGCCACTTTGGCAAGATTGCCCAGACGCCGTGGACGCTTTTGACCAGAAAGATGGGGACGCCCGCTCTTCCCGGCAATAGCCAGAGAAGTAGAATGGTCATGAGCTGAGCTCAAGCAGTGGTCCTGAGCTCTTGCTGTCGCAAACACAGAGCTTGCGGGAGCGTTTAAGTTGTTAGCACATACGTCGCAGGGCGACAATCCGAAGGAAGTCAACGGAGTTTGGCAAACTCAAATCGGAGGTGTCGCTCCACAAGCATGTCCGAATCCTTGTGGCTCAACTGTAAGGCATACAATGAGGAAATTTTGCGTTGCCGTTGCACCATCGCTCAAAGAGCGATTCGTCATCTGAAGCGCTTTCGCCAAGGGCACGCACTACAGGTATCGTCCGCATTGTGGGACACGAGAGCCAGCTCCATGAGCACGCATACGAGTGCGATAAGCTTCTACCGGAAATACTTGTGAAACCAAGAAGTGAGCTCGAAGAGCTTTCCGTTCGGCAAGATCATATTCCATAAGGCCGAGGGCCAGATGATGTGGTGGCGTAACGATCGAGTTATCACGTCCTTCGCTTCCAAAGCAGAATCCGCAGGGCTGAAGCCATATTCCTCACGAGGGTCAATGACCGACCGTGGATGGGCGCGCATCAGAGTCGCCATACGGGGAGCCTTCAGCTACCACTTCTGTGCCTTATCGAGGTCATTGGTGATTACACCTTGTTCCTCAGGTGAGGAGAAGTCAGGAAACGAACATGTGGTTCGCAAGGCGCGAGCAGGGCACGTATCGCGCCGGTGGCGCAGCTCGTCTTTCTCGATATCGCATGCGGGCAAAGAAGTCTCAGAATCTTAGTCAACCACCTCTTCATTCCCAACGAGGTCGCTCGTCACCGTAAGCGTGCACGAAGCGCGACGCTCGGGCTCGTCGTGCCTTTGATAGACATCCCTGGATGCTGCGGAGACACGGTCCGACATGGCACCGTGTGCGCGAGATGAAGCTGGGTGAACTGGCAAACGAAGAATTTGATATTGTCATCAAAGCAATGGAATATTAATTGGTCGGCGCTATGACTGCTTTTTGTTGTTGTATTTTGGTAGTCAACGATGTCGATAAACGGAGGGGGTGACCGGCTAGTCGGGCAAGATCAAACGCTTCACTCATCAGTTCCACGCCGCAACCAAATTGCTGAACAAAAAGCTGTTCTGAGCTGAGTTGTGAGGCCTGGGCAGTGCGTTGGCGAACTCTCGTGCGCGGCGTTTTTGTGGATGCTGGTTTCGTTCAAACATTGTCACACTCCCTACAAGGCACCAAAATTATCTTAAATATGTTAAATCAGAGACAACAGACGCTACATTAGTCAAGGTGATTTTCTTGGGACGAAGATCTAAATATACAAGAAATGCGATACGATAAATTCAACTTTTTTTGGAGTGAATTGGTAATGAGCCTGACTCATGAGAGCCCAAACATAAAAAATAATTCGCGCTTGATCAATCACGCTTAAAAAGGCGTATTGGATGAAGCAGAAGTGCTTTAGCTAGCTTGATATCAAAGATATAGAGGCATTTTCTTTAGGAGTGGGTTATGTAGAGGCCTCCGCATGTAAGACAAACGCCACAAATGCCTTATTGTGGTAAAAATCGGTATGACCTTAAGTCCGTAAAAGATATATAAGGCAAAAGGACTTAAGATCAGCAAAATGAGGCAGTTAAGCTGGAATTGATGAGATGCTATTTCTAATGTTATATCCCTTCGAGCGAAAAAGAGGTGAGTATGCTCCGATGGGTTATATTTTTTCTATTTTAATGTGAATAATCTAGTTCTTCTGGGACAGCCTTTGGAAATATGCCTTCCCAGACAATGAAAAAAGCGATTCCTGGTACAGGCAATGTCCAGGCAACATTAAACACTGCAGTGCCGTTGAATCTGGAAGTAGCATGTTACAGACGGGTGTCCTTTTCTATTGCATAAAATACTTCTTATGCTGGAAGCCGTTTCTTTACACACAAACAATGAGATAAACGGCTGTGATTAATTAGGACCAGATCCAAAGAATCACGTGGGCTTAACTAGATCATATACTGAGGTATTGTTGTGAATTTTTTTTGACGGCATAGGTATTGGTTTGATTTCGAATGACTGCCGCAGAGGACAGCTCACTCAAAATTCCGAGAAGGAGCCAGAAACACAGGCATCAACTCCCCCCGCGCTGTCTCAGAGAGCAACCTGAGAGACTAGATTGCGATTATTCTCCGGTCTTGCAAAACTTGATGATCTCTTCCCTTCTAACAGCCAGGATTGAACAACAGAGTACTGATTGGCATCTAAGGACAAAGTGACGTCTTTCTGCATTGGACCTTTATCAAAAGACATTTTCTTCAAGCTCACAATTCGCTGAAAAATGTCAACCGATTGCGATGCCATAATAATGGCACATCTTTGCAATCTGTCGACAACATGACAGATTCAAGCAATATCCACCAATTTTGGTCAGAGTGGCGTCTAGACAAGTTACTTTCTTCAATGCGAGTACGCTCGAAGTTGTCAAATATTTATTTCAATGTTTCAGCAACCACTGACTGCAAGGCTGATCAAGTTTTTAGTGTTGTCGATAAAGAAGACATACAACCCTATTGATCACAGAATTGTTTTCATTTTTCTCAAATGCCCATTATATGCTGCTATCAACTTGCGAAATCGTTCTTTGTCGAGTACTTTTAATGTCTAATGATGTCAATCTGATGTAGCAAGAACCAAACACGGTTAAAGCCTCAACCCATAACATTATATTGGATATACGGACATCGTCGTATCAAATTAACCGCTCCATCTGCTGAGCATCCGATCATCTTTTCAGTCAGCCACAGCTAAATGCACGAAAGAGCTTCTTCCCCATTTTCTCATGACTTCACCTGTGTGACTGCCTTCAAATGGGATTGCCATAACGTGAGGGTTTAGACCTGTAAACGCTGGAAGAACCGGACACTCACATTGCAGTATGAAGCTCCATGAATATTAGTTTAACTATCAAAGGCATCACAAAATGCCTAGACATTTTTTAGGGCCCCCACGATATTGCGGAATGAAGCAGCGCATACAATTAGTGCATACTTGGCAACTTTAAATTCGTTGCATTCCCCCAATTTTTGGGGACATTAAGCCACTCTTGCTGTTTGTATCTGAAACGACTATTCTTGGCCCAGAGATTTAACAACTAATTTGCATTGTTTGACTTCCAAACTTTCACCTCACATTAACTACTGCCTCCGTCTAACAAAACTATATGAAAGCTAATCAGCTGCATAGAGGTGACACCTGACAGATGCAACGTCTCCTGTTGTCGGGTCTCGGACAGAAATGCAGAGTCTGTATTCTGTCAAATGCTTCATTCAAAAAAACGATTTGATTCGCTACGCGATAATCTTTTGCGAGATTGCTTAGCTTGCGAAGGCCTTCAAAATCATCCGTAGTAGTAATGGCGCTGCAGTAAGCCGATAACGAGGGCATGAGGCCGTTCAAAAGACTCTAGAGCAACAACTTTACAGACGACTGGCCTTCCGCGTTCTGCGAATTATTGCCAAAAATTATTCTATATTTTTTTAAGTAAGGCATCCTGCGGAAATAGAAATGTAATTTTAGGTTTCTGTTTCAAAAATATATTATGCACATATGGCTGCTCATGTATTCTTATCTTGCTCATGTATTCTTATCTTGCTTTTATCATATTTGAGAAATATGTGACCTATATTTAGACAGAGTCTGTTCTCACAGAATGGAAAGAAATAGACAGCTGGTAAAGCTTCAGCGAGAGCTATGGATTATCTAAGAGGTTAGTTGAATGGTAAATGAACTGCTTAATCTGGAAGCAGCTTCAAATATATGCAAAACAGAGCGAATCAAAAGTTGAATCATAAACTGAAAGCAAGTTTTGGCGTTGCATTATAGACCGTTATCTATACACCCCCAATGAGCAAAATCGTATCTGTACTTATATTAAACGCCGTGACTTAGTAACGCGATAATTTGGGTACTCTTTTTTTATAGTTTGCACAATATAGATACGTTGTTTTCAAATTTCATACCCCTCGCTCAAAGAACCACAACCGATAAGAGCTTATTAAAAGACCACAGGATCGTGTTTGTCATGCTGAAGCAAAGCGTATATGTATGACAACGGTTCGTGGGCTACTGATATCTTAAATGGGATTGCCATTGTTACCAAAAAAGCAACTGAATCAGCTCAGACGGACTCAACATTTGAGCCATCCGAATCCTTGAAAAGCGCTGATCGACAAATACTCTGGCCGTCCTCGAATGCATTATCAACTCTAAAAGTACATATTAAACCGAGGATGGCCAATACTGGCGCCGAAGCAAAGCCTTCAGTAATTGATGTAGGTGTACCAGCGAAGCTGATAATTATTGATGCTGGTATCAAAACAATTCTATCACAAAAGACGCTACAGTTGCCAAATAAGTAGTGACTTGAATGATTTCGCTGAAATCAAAGAACGTGATCAGAGCCAGCGGATGTCAAAATATATGTGTTTTATCCAAATCTTGCAGATTTGTACTTTAATCTTCTTGCGTCCAAAGTTCGTCAGCTGACAAAGTTCCACATCGGCATATGGTTAGATTAAGTCGCTCAATTCTGTCATATGTTATTTTCACGTGTAAAGTATTACATTTTATTCATACACATTACCAGCGAAAATAGCCTTATTGAGTAGTGGACGGCAAATGCCGAAGTGAATTTGTTAGCAGCAACACAATCATCTCTTTCTACATGTCCGTAGCTACCTTCCTGTGCGCATTTCTTGTTCCCTGTGCCTCTGCCGCACTCGAGCTTCTCTCTGCGACGCCCCGACAAGATGAATGGTCGTGGGGTGTTTTGGAAGTGATCCAATCACATCCAGGACTCACTCTATCATCTCCCAATCAGATCTTCCATACGTGAATCGCCGATCCCAGTCTTCATTCGTCGAGTCAGTCCCCTATCTTCGCCGAGCTCATGCGCGTGTCCCATGCGCCCTCCAGACCATTGATCACCTTAATGTCATCAATCCATGAGTCCTTGGCCCGTCCAGCTCTCATTACGCAGCACCACTTCAAAAAGCCTAATACTTAACGCATGGTAGGTCCACATTTATAACTGAGCGTTCATGACCCCAAAATACAAAGTTTAATTACACGGTGTTTATGGTTCACCGTAGGTACCAAGCCAGTACCTACATCTCCTCCTCCTTTGTATTGACTTACTGACCAGATTGTATATATTACAGCAGAGTGGTTTGGTATAAAATTGGAAATATCAGGACAAGAAAGACAGGAACATAATAAGGTTTTCTTCTAGGGTTTTACCATCACATCAAGAATATTGAAATTTGTAGGAGCTGCAATTGTATGATTGAGATAAGTGAATATGATGTATCGATCGTATCAGCATCTGTATAGAAGATGCGAAGCGTCTAGTAATAACGTCTAGTGATAAGTATATAAGTTAGAATTATAACACAAATTCTTAATACCGCTTGTCCAGGTGGACTTCGACACAGATGCACAGCACTGATATTTGAGACAATAAGGTGGACCGTACTAATGTCATGAACGTTTTTCTATAGTGTTTGGGTGAGATGAGCCAGATTTCTGATCCGTTCTATTTGACTCGCCGTCACACTGGTACTCATAGCTCTTAACGCCTTCAGAACAGAGGGTAACTCAGGTACACGGTATGGGAAAGACGATGCTCCGTCTGCAATCAAGCAACTAACATGTTAGAGCGGGATCGTCAAGGATAGCCACACCATTGGTGGTCACATCACCTTGTGTGACCCACCCCTTCATACCAGCGCACATGTAATCCCGTTACACGTGCAACCGCGCATCGGTGCCTTAAACCTCCCTATTCTCCAAAGCTTGCAGTAGCACAACACACGTTAATTCTGACTCTTACGCTGCACGTATAGCCTTATTTGATTGGCAGCGTCACCATTGTGTACATACAACATCTCATATGTTGAGCAGAATCAGGTAGTAGAAAGTATTATTTCAGGTGTGTAATTAATAAGTTGCCATAAAATGTAACCTCAATCATTAATACTAATGCTATTAAGGCAACATTGGCGGAGACCTGGCATAATTCGCAGATTCTGCTGGTGACAATACTCTTTAGACGAGCACATATTTTCGTAAAGAGATGCTTAACTATTGCGGCTTCTGCTGATACGAACAAGTAAGCGATGACGCCAAATAGAGGTAAAGGCCGCCAATGCAAGACGTGATGCTTAAAGGAGTTAATTTACTGTTAAGAGATTTTGATAACGAGACAACGCTTATTTACGGTTGCAGATGGAAACAAAGCAATACAGACTTTGACAGTGCAATAATGAGGTCGACGGAAAATGTGCTCGATAGTGGCAACAATTATGCAAATGGAGCACATCAAATTGCCTCCTAATATTTAAGTGAATGCTGTGAAGCAGGATGAGATTAAAGCAGCGCAGTTTCAGGCACGACTAAAGTTTGGCAATAGTTACAGCAAATAAATGAAGACACATACTACGAAAGATTGTAATGGATATGATGCTTAAAATGCATTAACGAGCAGGAGCTCCAAAACGTGTGTTAAGTTCAGTTCGGGGTGGAAGAATCTTGGTTGTGGTATATCTAGCAAAATATAAGTCGACAAATGCTAAATTGTTCTGACTGGTTTTGGAAAAGCGTATTTGGTAGTGTCACGTATCATGGAGTAGCATGGTCATATGATATGATTGCTATTACGACGGTGCAAGTAAAATCGTAAGAGTGAGCTTACAAATGTGTTTGCCATGAGATGAAATATCGAGTTGCAAGGGTGATGATCAAGTTCAGCCGCTATTTCGTGTGTCATTATTTGACCAGAGTGGAGAATTAAGGATATTGCATCGGCATATACACGTATGCAATTGTACAGGCGACTAATTCCAAGACTCATTCTGTTGAGTGAATTCGTATTGTAAGTCAAGTGTTTCGAAAGTGTAAGGAGTTTTAATTCCAGACGTTTACGTTTTTAATTGAGCATGATAACTTAATCAAGTGTTGAACGGTATCTTTGTTGAGGAATATCTTGCTCCAGCTTCCAACACGAAAAGCCGTCTATCCCTGAATGCTTCAAGGCAACTCATTTTTGCTCTATCATCAAGCAAATGATTGGAACGATTTATTCAGTAGTATTATTAATATTGCGATGTTCAGAATAATATTCCAGCTTTTCGCCAGAATTTTGATTGTCTGCACTCGAATAAGCTGAACGAACAAAAGGTTTATTCAGTACAAGGGCCGATCATACATCTTAAGTACCCGCACCTTAATGATTTTAAATACATCCAACCAGTATATGCCCCGTTTGCAAGGATTTTATCTTCTCCATTTAAGCAGTCTCAACATACTTACAATGTCGCAAGTAGAGATTAAATATTTAAGCTGGCCACGTCCGATCTTCCCATTTCGATCTAATTTTCATTCAAAGCATATGATAATTTTTCTTCATCTTTGCTCCGATTGCCTCGATAGATTGATTACAAATTTGGTCAACGTGTTCACCATCAATCAAAGTGCAAGCTTCTACTTTTCACCAGAAGCGATAAATGACGCGAATGACAGACCGACGGTGCTGAATTGGTTGCAGCCATCCTCCATAGAAATTTTTCAAGACATTAATATACCACTTTGGTGGAAAGAGATTGCCGCCCAAATAAAAATGTTTATTTTCATGTGCCTCCTTGAGAGTCTGTGACCGTCTGGATGCCCAGTTACATCTGAGCGTCCGACATCTATCGGATTTTTTGTTTCACCATCTGCAAGCGACCTAGTAGCCTTGCAAGAGTTACATGATGAAGAAAAGTAGGATAATTACATCACTTATCATCAAGACTTTTAAAATTACTCACCCGAGTATTTACGGTAAGCTGGAAAGAATCTGAAACGGGGATGATTGCTGATAGTAATTCTCTTGTAGATCCAAACTGCAACCTAATGGTGTCTCCGATGTTAACTATGAAATTGGACCTTTTTTGGGGTCCAATGTGACATTGTAGTGGCAACTGAGGCAACTCAGTGCTGGCAACGACGCTGCAGCTCCTGTTTATGGATTAATTAACGCCTTGGCTTCCGCATACATATCGTCCATACGCGTACTAGTTTCTATACGAGCAGCCACGGGATCATTTTGCAGCACCATCAAACTGCAATCATTTACACCCGAGTGTTCCGAGCTTAGTACTGCTGATCTTGACAGCGACACTGTCTATCTCAATACGAAAAAAACACAACGTAAGACCAGGTCGATAGCATAGTTCGTTTTCTCTCACCTCTATCGACTGTTCCTTTCTTAGTGCTGAATGCAAGCGATACTTTTCGTATGTGGGCGATTTGTGAGGCGAAAAAATCAAATATCACTGCACCAGTTTCCCGCAGCTCCTGCATATGAAGGGTAGCAGGACTCACTCGAGTCCTTCTTGGGTCTCTTGTCTTGACACGTTCTATTGTCAGCCGTGAAAAGTACATATCCATTCGTTGCGATTGCTTCTGTCTCTTGTGCTGACGCAGTCGATAAATCCAGGCTCAATTCAGCTACTTATTGTTGGAGTCGACTAAAATTAATGAAGTCACTACGTCGAGGGAATTACGAGCTTGATAAGGATAGCGATTCTTCTGAGCAATACACACCTTAACGCTAGAAACTGACTACGATCTTGATGCGCCAATTTCTATTATGGTACAATTATTTGGTATTTTTGCTGATAGATACTGATAAACTTAGCTGCATTTTTGTATAGGTAGCAAATCAACATGAAACAAAATGAGTATTTTAATAAATAATGGACGATCTGCAGCGGGGCTGCCGCAGCTTTGCGCTTGGGGAAGCGTGTTTAGGTCACCGACCTTTCGTTCTTTACAAGAACCAAGTACTAATGCAGCGGATTGCAATCTGCTGCCTCTAAAGGTACTTAAAAGCCTCCACCAAGGCTAACAAACACTTCTGGTAAGAATCGAAACTGATTTTTTCGTCTTTTTATCCTAGAAGTTTAAATTTTCCTAAATATACTAAATATGTATAGTAAAATCTAAATACATACATAACTACAGGCTACCTAACCCCGTACCGTATTCTTGTTTGGGTGTGTGGTGACATTATGCACATCTCGTGTGACACTCACACACCCGTGTTATTAGGGTTCGTGTAACCCCGTCGTTGAACAAACAACTTCCTTGCCCAGTAAGCCTTGTGTCAATGACACCAAAATCTTAAAGCCTCGCCGGTTCTGACGGCGAGCATGGGCAGAGCCCAACATCATCTCCTGCATTCGGTGCAACGTCGGACAGTGCGCCCGCAGCACCGAGGGGTGTATATCCGAGGCTCGATAAACACAAACGTCGCACTCCGCAACGCTTTCAGTGCCGAGTGGCTTCGTTGAGGATGTGGTCGACTATGGATCTGACACTCCGTTTTCCGCGTGGGATGACGAGGAAAACGAGCTGCGCCAGAGATGCGATACGAGTCCTGCTCATGTCTTGCGGACCCCATGTCCGTTCCCTGACTTCTCGTCAACTGAGGCATGTGATGTGATCACTAATGACCTCGACGGGGAACAGAGGCGGCAGCTTAAAGCTGTCCATAAGGCGGCTCTAAAGCGCTCTCATCTACGGTCGGTCATTGACCCTCGTGTGGAAAATGGCTTCCGCCCTGCGGATCTCGCTGTGGAAGCGAAGGACGCGGTAGCTCGACCGCTACGCCCACATCATCGGACCCCCGGCTAGAACGGAAGAAGAGCTTGTAAACGGAAGGCTTTTCGAGCTCGACTCTTGGTTCCACCAAAATTTCCGTTAAAAGCTTATCACACTTGTCTGAGTGCACAACGAGGTGGCTCTCGTGTACCCGCAATGCGGACAATACCTGTGGTGCTCGCCACTGGCGAAAACACTACAGATGACGAAGCGCTCTTTGAGCGATGGGTGTAACGGCACCGAAAAATTTCCCTGCATAACCTGCGGTTGAGCCACAAGGGAGTGGACGTGCGTGTGGAGCTACACCTCTGCATTGAGATTGCCAAACTCAAGGCACTCCGTCGACTTCTTTCGAACTATCGCCCTGCGACGTATGGGTGAACCCCTAATGCTCCCGCAAGCTCTGTATCGTTGACCGTGAGCGCTCAGGCCACTGCTTGAGCTCGGCTCGTGGGCCCGTCTACTTCCCTGGCTATTGCCAGGAAGCGCGGGCCGTCTGATGACGCGGAACGCCCTGATCTTTCCGATTAAATGGGTCCACGGCAACTGGGCAATCTTGCCGAAGTGGCACCTCAAACTCCCGCAAATTTTCTGAGCCGGGATATCCCCGCCACATCACCAGATATTCGGTTTGACCCTGGTGACGACGTCGTCCAGGACGACGTTCCACGTGATCGCGGACGTCACCGTTCCCATCGAGAAGAGTCGGTGAGGGTCGGTGACGACCGGGTCGACCGCCGTCCGATGACTCGTGATTGTCTTCGAGACCTTGAGGACGAGGTCATTCAAAACTGGAGCCCCGCTGAGCGTCATGCTGAAGTAGCAAATCGCTGTGCGGACGATCCTGAAGAAAAAAAGCACGTCATGCGCCGTTTGCCTCACCTTGAGAACTACTGCGCTCTGTCGGAGCGAATCCTAGCCGTGGAGCAGGCAAATGCATCGCTACAGGCAACGGTGGAGCGCTTGAACTCCTTGAAAATGAAGGTTGTTGCACTCCGTGCTCCGATCCAGTTGCTGGTTCAATTTCTGGGTGGCCGCGGGTCCGTAAGATCCGCTCCGGCGCTAACGCTTCCGCATTCACTTGCGCCGGATCCCAGTACGGCTTGAGAAAGCCCACGTAAAACACCGGGGGGTGCGCATCCGTTTTGGAAGGTTCAGCGTGTACGCCAGGCCCTGTATGGCCACAAACCTTAAAACGGTTCGAAAAACCGTGGACGAAGATTCCACCAGAAGATAGCAGAGGCTGCATGTGTAGGCAGGAGTTTTGATTTTAATAAAACAAGGTCTCTGACCTTCAAGCTTTCCACTTTGCCTCTTCCTTTTTCATCTGCATATTGTTTCTGCAGGTCTTGGC
>NW_020188460.1:62723-65778 GCF_900000015.1 Plasmopara halstedii
GTCCTCTAGTCCTCACTAGAGAGACAGGTTTCTGCCATGAATCGAGTTAGACAAATTGAGCAGCAAGGAAAAGAGAGAAAACAAGACTATGAAGCATTTGACGGTCTAAACTTTGATTAAATTTCGTAAGAAAAACAAATACACAGTGCTATTTAATGAAACAGTGCTATTCGGTTTTGATGACTGAAATAATTTTTCAAAATGACACAAATTCAAGCTTCACTGCTCGACGGTGGCATGTTGATGTTTATATATTGAAGAGCGATTTAAAAAAGGGAAATGATGTATGGTATTCATACACTATCATCTGTCTTAAGACATGATTGTCTTGCGAAGCTTGGCAACAACAGGCACGACGTAGCCTGAGGCACCAAGTGTAAGTGGGTAGATAGTGCTGCCAAATACTACGGCTGCAGCATAGTCTCCAAGCGCTCCTCCCGCACCTTCCATACCCAGCGAAACGAGAATCGGCATCACGTCGACCCCCTGTTTGATCAGCGCGTATAGGGAGTACACTACCGCCACACCAGCCAGACGAGATCCCATCATGTACGCCGCACCATAGTTGTCAACAACTTCTTTAACCCTGTCCATGGTCGTAGATAAAACGCCTGCATTTGAAATCCTTGATCGGCTGACGTCAAACACAACATCAAACTTTTCGTAAGTGCTTGTACATATACACAGACTCGTTATGTTGAGCGCACTTTGGCAAAGCACTTGCGAGTTCCGACAACCGAACTTTTGAAAGAGCCGGAAAGACTCTTTTGACACCAGCAGCGACTGCCAAGTCCAGCGGGAGGCGAAAGCGGCGGAACGGGCGACTAGCAGCAAAAGCTAAGGCGAACTCAGGTGAGAATTCGAGACCTGTCAAAGAGATGATGCCGTACATAGCGCCAATACTGCCGATGTCGGAGGCGAGCAATACAGCAATCGTCTCGCCCGGGTGGGTTCTGATGGAAATGTTAAGCTTGTCCACCACGCGATCCAAAATCGGAGTTTGTGCGTTAGGCTTTTTAGACTCGGAGGTGGACGTCATGTTCAAGCGAGATGCAACGCCACTCGGTCGAATCTGCCGCAAGTGATGACGATGAATAATTGAGAGCTGACTGAGAATACCACACCCGCGCGACGACGTGGATATGACAGCTCTGCGTTGCATATTATCAATCAATGCGTGGAGATCAGCAACTTTCTCGACAAAAAGGTTGATGAACTACCATACGTTATCAGAGGTAATAGTAAGAATTAAGGGGGTCGTATATAATCACACATTAAAATACATAAACTGTGTATTTATCACAACATCACTTCAGCATGAGAATTAAAAATCGACTTGATAATGAATAAGCAACCGACATGATACAAAGCCAAACCTTTGGTAGGAATGATCCACCATATACTTTCGGAGTGACATGTCTCACAACATTGCATGAAGGGGTGGTTCACACAAGATGGTGTGAACATACAAAGGTGAGGATTACACAAGTTTGGTGTAATTAAACAATTGTGTAGCTACAACGTAGCAGGGAGTCAGGATTGCCAGTAGTTATGCATATTACTATTTAATTAGAAAACCATAAGGTTGTAAATATAGGCGCAACTAAAACAACCAAACACAGTTTCAATTTTGAATGGAAGAGCGTCTTTACCTTGATTAAGGTTTTATGTATTCTTGGAGGTAGCGGATTGCGATCCGCTATACTCGTACTGGGATCTGTAAAGAACGTAAGGTCGGTGACCTTAGCCTAGCTATTCCTAAGCAAAGAGCTACGACAACCCTTCTGCACTTGGTAGCACTTGTAGTCAATCTATACATGAGTAGTTACGACTGATTATCTGTAAGGATGGAGCAACACTCCTATTTGCCCTGGGACATGCAGGACGGGCTCAATAAGCTGATGTCCCTGCTTGGCCCTGAGGGTTTGGAGAACCTCGTTGCTCAACGACCCGAGGCCATGAACGCGCGCCTATAGGTGTTTTCGAGCTATAAATATGCTATGTTAGAGCACCCTGCAACAGAAGCTGTCGGCGCTGACTGCGTCCATGACGCCACCGTCGACGACGGATGACTCCTCCCGACTCAGGCCGCTCAAGGTGAGCGTTAAGACCTTCGAGGATAAGGATAGGGAGATTCTCCTAGGTGAAAGTGGCCGAGATAACTATGGGATCTGCTATTGTAACGGGGTTACACGTACTCTGGTAACAGGGGTGTGTGTCACACGAGATGGGTATGGTGTGACTGCACCCAAACAAGAATACGGTATGTGGCTAGGTAGCCAGTAGTTATGCATGTATTTAGATATATATATTTAAGAAAATCTGTACATTTAAAATTAGGCGGCTTTGTCGCAGATAAAAAAAAGAATGTAAATCGAAGAGTTTATTAGTCTTAATTAAGGTACTAACTCCATTTGGAGGTAGCGGATTGCGATCCGCTACACTCGTATTGGTTCTGGTAAAAACGAGAGGTCGGTGACCTAAATTATGATTCCTCAAGCTCTAAGCTACGGCAGCCCAGCTGCACTTGGTAGCACTTTTGAAGATCTACACCTGAGTCATTTAGACCGATCCTCTGTGAGGAAGGAATAATTTTCCTCTTTGCCCCAGGGGATGCAGGACTGGCTTAACAAGCTGATGTCCTTGCTTGGCCCTGAGGGTGTGCAACACCTTGTGGCTCAAAATCCCGAGGCAATCGGTGCGCGTCTAGAGGCGTTTTCAAATTACGAAAACGTGCTGCTAGAGCATCTACAGCAGAAGATGTCTGCATCGTTTGCGTCTACGACGCCACCGTCGCTGACGGATGATTTTCCCCGCCCTAAGCCGCTCTTATGAGCGTTAAGGTCTTTGAGGGGATGGATGGAGAGAATCTCCTACTCTGGGTGAGAGAGGTCGAGTTGGCCATCACATCCGCCATGCTCCAGACCGAGCAACAGCGCGTAGCGTTAGACATCTCAAAGCTCGGTGGTCGAGCGCGAGAATGGACACTGACGTCCCGCACTTCGGTCGGAGCTGCATTTCCCTCCTGGGCGGAGCTGAAATTGCAGCTCTCACG
>NW_020188460.1:65788-85846 GCF_900000015.1 Plasmopara halstedii
TCGGGGGACAGATAAGAGAGCCACATCGCCCATTTAGGAGCAGTGTTCGAGTGCATGCGCACGAATAAGCTGTATGCTAATGCAGATAAGTGCATCCTCGGCGCCGGATAAATTTCCATTTCATGATGCTTCAATAGAAGCGTGGCCTTCGAACGGATCCCGCTAAGGTCAAGGCCGTTGTGGACTGGCCGGTTCTAACGAGCCAAAATAACTTGTGCAAGTGGCTTAGCCTTGCCGACTACTTGCACAAGTATAGCGCGAATTATGCGAAAATGGCACGGCCATCGTCAAATCTCCTTAAAAAAGATGCGGAATGATATTGGGACACCGAGCATTGGAGTTTGACGGTATCAAGGGAATCTTTTTCAGTTCTCCAATACTGACGTTGCCAGACCCCGATCGTTCTTTCAGTGTCATCTGTGACTCTTCGAACTTTGCCATTAGCTGTGCACAATTGCAAGCAGACGCCGAGGGGCGTGATTGGGTGATCGTGTTCATATCTCGTCAGCCCAAGGCTGCATAGAGGAACGACCCAGTTCACGACAAGAGTTTTCTTGATGTACTTGTCAAGTTCAGCGTTCGTCTGTTCGGCTCAAAGCTTTTTGTGATCTACACAGATCATACGTCACTGAGCACCGCGACTCAGTCGCCTCACCTCTCGCAGTGGATAGCCAGGTGGCTCTCATTTTTTGCAGAAAATAACTTTGAGGTGAAATATAAGCCAGGATAGCAGAGTGCTCTGGCTGAGACCTGATTATCTCATGTCACGACGGTGACGTCGTCCGTGACGGATTGACTCGCGCCGCGTACGCGGAAGATGATATGTGCGTAGGGCTGCTACAGGCTCTCGGGAGCAAGAAGTTTGAAAACTCGGGCAACAAGTTGTCTTCACGACTGCGTGCACGGTTGCAACAATATTCATTATATAATGGATTGCTGTATTCTAGCACCGATTCGACGGATACGCCACGAATCGTGGTTCCTCACGATGAGAATTTGAAGTATCGTATCCTCTATGAGGCCAACGAAGCTCCGATCAGTGGTCATCTCAGTCGCGAAAAGACCTACAGCTCTTTGAGTTGCCACTACTGGCGGCTCAAGCTGTGCAAATGGACGAGCACCTATGTGCAAACGTGTGAGATGTGTCAAATGGTGAAACCTAACCAAATGCGGCAGCGCCACTGACCAGTTTACCGATACCCTCCAGGTGTCGGCAGTCCATGAGTATAGACTTTGTGCTTGGTCTGCCGAAGGACTCGGTGGACAACACGGGTGTCGTAGTCTTCGTCGTTCGTTTGGGGCAGTGTCGGACACCATTGAAGGTGTCGATACGGCGACGCTGTTTGTGGATCGTGTCTTTCAACAACATGGACTCCCGGAGTCAATTGTCTTTGCCAGAACACCATGCTCCACTGAGAAGTTTTGGTCGACGATCTTCAGGGTGCTGGGCGCCAAGCTGGATATGTCAAGAGCGGATCATCCGCAGACCGACGGTTATACTGAGCGCGTAGATCGCGACTTCGAAGACGTCCTTCGCAGCGTCTGCGCTGAGAATGCTGGAGTGCCATGCTGCTACTCGTACAGTTCGCTCTGGATAGTGCAGCGCATTCGTCTACCGGCCTACGTGAACGGCTTCATTCATCCTCGCGTCCCGCTGACGCCGCCATCCAATGTTTTAGGGCTTGGTAGGGGAGTGATAGCCGATCGGCTAGCTGATGTCGTCCCTTTCACTGTGCGTGAAGAAGTTGATGAGTTCCTTTTTACCAGACTGAGTGTCTTACGACACGTTCGCGATGCAATGACTGAAAGACAAGACATAAAAAGAAATACACATACGAAAAAGTTAGAGGAATTGAGAAAAAATTTAAGGTCGGAGACATGGTTTTATTAAATGCAAAAAACTTCCTACACATGCAGTTTCCGCTGTCTCTAAGACGAAGCTTCGTTAACGCTTCGTCGGAACTTTCAAGGTTGCGGCCAAGCGGGGCCTTATGTATACGCTTAACCTTCCGAAACGGATGCGGATCCACCCGGTGTTTTGGGTGGGCCTGCTCAAGCCGTACCGGGATCCAGCGCAAGTGAATGCGGAAGCGTTGGCACCGAAGCTGGACCAGACTGGGTTTGAGCATGAAATGCAACGATCTCCATCTCCAACGGCGCCAAGCGCTCCAACTTCACCTGATGCGACGCTAGAAGCCGCTCCGACAGAGCGCGATAGTTTTCAACGTGAGGCAACCGGTGCACATCATGTTCCAAAATCTCTAGGTCTTTCGCGCAGTGGTATGCGACCCCAGCATGACGCTTAGCGAAATCTCGTTCGCGACGGACCTATCCCCAAGCATCGCGAATCACAGGACGACAATCGACCCAGTCGTAGTCGTCCACCGACTCTTCTCGATGAGAATGGCGGCGTTTACTGTTCCGTGGAACGTCTTGAGAGTTGACGTCGTCGCCAGGGTCAAACCCAGTATCTTGTGAAATGGCAGGGATACCCCAACTCTAAGAACCCGTCAAAGTTTGGGGTTTCACTTCTGCAAGACAGCCCAGACGTCGTAAACGCTTAGAGACAGAGAAATCACGTCGTCGTACGCCCGCGCTGCTCGGCAACAGCAAGGAAAGCTGAAGGGCCACGGGCTGAGCTCAAGCTATGGCCCTGTACAGCTGCGCTCGCAGACTTACCCGTGTGAGAGACCACAGAGCTCGTGGGAGCGGAGGGATCAGCCCATACATCGCAGGGCGATAATCCGAAGAAAGTCGGCGATGCGCCTTGAGTCTGGCATACTCAAACCGAGGATAGCGTTCCAGACGCGTGTCCACCTTCCTATGGTCATATTATATGTTGCACAGCGAGAAAAATTTCCGGTGACGCTGCACTTATCGCGGAAAGAGCTTTTGTCATCGGCAGCGGTTTCGCCAGGGGCGAGCACCACAGGAATCGTCCACATCGCGGGTACAGGAGCGCTTCCTCGTTGAGCACGAAGGCAAGCGCGGTACGATTTCTCGAGGCTTCAAGAAGCGAGCTCGGGGAGCTTTCCGTTCGACAAGTTTAGCTTGTATAGTGGCTGGGGGACCCGACCATGTAGACGCCCAACGATCGAGTGATCGCGTCCTTCGCTCCTACAGGGGGTTCCGCCGAACGGAAGCCGTATTCCACACGAGGGCCTAGCAACCTCCAACTGTTGCTCCTGTGCCTCATCGAGGCGATTGGTAACCATACCACTTTCTCCAGAAGCCGAGAGGTCGGAAACGGGCAAGACGTTCGCAAGTTTTGAGCAGGGCTCACGTCGCGCCGTCGGCTCACCTCACCTTCTTATTCTTCCCATCCTGAAAAAAGAGTATCCGACTGATAGTTGACTTCTCCGAAACCCTCGACGAGGTGATTTATCGCCCGTAGCAGGCGCGGTGCGCTGTCTAAATTTGCACCACGTGCAGGAGACGAAGAAGGGCTCTGCCCGCTGGCGTTCTAGGGACCAGCGAGGCTGGGTGTCTTCCGTGTCTTCGATATTGGGCTCATTGAGCAGAAAAATGTAAGAAGGTTCTGGTGATGTTGTGGTGTCTTAGACCCGCGAGCCTCGTTCGAGGCGACACTGAATGTGAACTGTAGGTGTTTACAATCTTGATGGGGGAGAGTGTAATGGGGTTTCTCGTGCTCGGGTCTAAAGGATGTAGGTCACACCATCTTGTGTGATCACGCAATGGTCTGGCTACACTTTTACAATGTCAGTACGTGAGTAGTTATACATTTAATTGGGTTTACTATATAGATATGAGAGCCTATACATTTAGATATAGGTGGCTCCGCAGATGAAAAAAATTGAGAAATAAATGCTCTATGCCAAAATTGACTGGGGATATTTATGAATTTGGATCTGACAATCAATTTTCTGAGGTATGGCATTAAAGAGAAGAATTTGCAGGCAGAGTCCGCGAAAATCAATGTCATCGCAGGTTGGCCAGTTCTTATACAAGTATAGTTGTGCCGACACGGTACGAATATAAAAGATGTTCAATGAGGCGACCTTCAATACTTTAAAAAAAACAGCACAATTAGCTTAATTCTAGCTGTTCCACATTTGAACTGGCCATATTTCTCTGTGATGCCTCAGCCTTTGCCATATGTCGAGCTTTTACCAGTCATATGCCAATTGACATGAAGAGTATCATCGTTTTCGGGTCTTGTCAGACTAAAACTTGAAGCTTATGAGGAGAGCACCCCATTAATGATGAAAAGTTATTTGCTAACAAATAGAATCTTATCAAAGAAAGGGTACTACTGTTTGGTACTTAGCCTTTATGGCTGTAAATGTTCTCAATCTTAATGGGGGAGAGTGTAACGAGGTTACACGTACCCTGGTAACAGGTGTGTTTGCCACACGAGATGGGCATGGTGTGACTGCACTCAAACAAGAATACGGTATGTGGATAGGTAGCCAGTAGGTATGCATGTATTTAGACTTTACTCTATATATTTAGGGAAATCTATACAGTTAAAATTAGGCGGCTTTGCCGCAAATAAAAATCATCAAAGCATGTATTTCGGCCACTGCCTAAAGAAATTTATTGTGGATGCATAAAGCCGATCACCCGTTCTACACACACCACTAGACGAATAGATCGTCAAAATGGGCTGGTTCATAGCTACGATGTGGCTCTAATAGCTGCGGAAAGGAAGTCTGAGCGTTGCCGGTGTGTTATACAGTCCCTGGGGTATAACCAGTAACTCCAAGCGCATTCCACACGGTAGATTCACTGCAAGGAGAGGGGGGTCACTGCCTCGCACGAAATAATCCGAATTAGGATTCCTGGGCAAAGTGCATCGAACCATGCTGATATGCAGCACATCTAATTGCTGATCTTGGGGTCTTTACCAGAACGCTGGGTGAACAATCTGCAACTCGTTAACTTTTCTGACATATAGACTCGGCGCCGTGTAGCAATGGGCAATTGTTTCCTTTCACTAAGCCGGCTATGTCTATTACACAGAAAATGATTACCTGGTATATTCATCGTAAAGTGACGCAGTTGTAGATTCCAAGAACACGGTCAATCCCATGACGCACTTTTTTGGATAGGGGCAACATATGTGGCGCGTCGTTGGTGATCACGTTGTGTTGTTCCTTCAGGACAGATAGACAAAAATCGGTAGGATCTTTATCAATACATGCCCACGCTTTGAACTGAATGCTCTATGATTGCTCCAACGACGGACAAATCCATGAAAAACGATGATCTCAGAACTTCCTTCGGTACCAACTGTAAAATTTCGTTGCTTCGAACTCAATGAAAGCTGTTGTTGAGCGTAATGAGACAATATATCTGACAATCATATCTTAGAAGTCAGCCTTGTGGTGACGATGTCCCATGCCAAAACTTTAATCAGATTGTATCTCAAACCTAAGATGTGGATCCAGCTTACGATTTACATTTTCAGAAACCTGCCATTGCACAGAATAGCCTAAACTATCTTCAAAACTTTAAAAGGTCTTTCCGTTGCATAACACACGAGTACTGTTCAGGGCTTGGTATCGTTTGGTATTTTCAACACCCCCACTTAAATTCTAGCGCCTTTTTTGCTGTCGCACGTCGCATGTAAGTTCCAAATTCATCACGGCTCCACAAAGTTTGAGACGTCCATGTCCACGATCTGGGTTTTCAATTGACTGCCTTGCACCTCTTGTGGTTCGTTAAACGATCTCGCGTGGAATTCCGACCTGAATATCTCTGACCATGGGAGAAGGAGCACACAGGACACATATAGTTGATCTGACGCAGATGAAATATCTACAATAACCATGATGGTTTTGGGCTGCCAGAGAAGATCACTGATGATGTCCCCTACTTGGTCGAGCTTGATCCCCTCTCGTGCGCTAAGAAAAACTTTTGTTTCGCGCACTCAAAATGTTTCCTTAGAAACGGAAGATCTCAATACGACCTCAAGTCGCATCGGAAAATTTCAGTACAACCAAATTCAAAAGAGGGCCAATCGCTGCCACAGCGATAAAAGTATTCCGCTCTTGAACGTAGCCAGCTTATCACTCTCTTTGCCGATTGGACATACTTACCATCTCCATACGCTTAGGTAAGCTATACAAGCCTTCTCGACATCTAGCGCCTCAGCACTAACCATGTTACAAATGGGCAAATATGTAAGCAACCGTCCATTTTTGTGCGCTTCTTCTTTGCTTGATAAACTTAAGCGCGACTCACTGACGGCCGCCCAAAGAATCGATAAAATCTTGATCATCATAACTGCAATGATCTAGCGAGCGTGATTCCTCTCGTCGTCACCCCCGAATTGCTGAACGCTTGGTCCCATCGTGGGAGCACAAACGGCATTCTCCAACACCTGGAAGGCGTGTTTTAAAAATGATTCACCAACACATTCTTATGGCTTGTGGGGCACCTCCAGGCGATCACCGCTGTCGGCTCATAGGCCACCAATTGTTCGCGATAAACTATATACGGAAACTTTTGAGCTATCTTGTTGTCGTGAATACTGGGCTTTTTTGTCATAAGAGCCTGAAATAAAGCAAAATATTCAATGTCGATGCTACAACGACTTTCTCTTTTTCAGGATATGATCTTGCAGCTTCCGAGCACATCGTTCTCACAAACAACATTCGAAGTAAAAATATGACAAGAATAGATCTTTGAAGTGGCAAGCACAAGATCATCCCGATGAGTCTGAAATTCCTCCGGCAGGTCTATCCTGGTTGAAAGATAGGTTAATATTAGAGCAGCAAAAATAGTTGCTTTATGCCGAAGATATGGCTTTAGCAGTCCCAACATTTTTAAGCCCAAAATTTGGACTCTAGAAATCTCAACTGCAAATACACGATGATCTTTTTCGTTGTATAGAAAAACAGCAGGGTTGGTCGATCAAAGCATCTTACTGTATTTTTCGTGCTTTGGTGCATATATGAATAGTTTCTCCTACATGGCTAAATATGTACCTAATCCCCGATGTGCTGCGCGAAAAGAAACATTGCAAAAAATAATGAGCGGCGCTACACGGCGCATGAGACACAGTGTGTAGGTTAAACAAAGGATTGAACAGTGGGACACGTGAGCTGCGAATCTCACGCAATACGCTATCATAGTTTATGAGTAGCACTAACACATCATGGATCAATTTTGAGTACTTTATAAATTCTTGATTTGAGCAAGTGATTAGTACTAAGTACACACGAGAATCTTACAGTATTTAAACCTGGTTCGGTAACGTGCACCCGACGAGTGGAACCCACATGGCAGCACTGCTGCACCTTCTTTGATAAAAATGGATTTGAGAAACGGTCGTATTGGATAGCATTGATATTAAAACCTGACAAAGAGACTTGTACGAAGGGATGTGCCCCGTGATGCAAGGAATTAGAATTCAAACGTCTTGCATTGAGTTATGCTTTCGATGTCTATTAAAAGCTCAGAATAGGGTACTGCTCACAAATATATTACGTGTTATTTTCAATTTGAGCATGCTATTTTTTTCATAGGATAAATTTTTATGCACTCACGAAAAAAAATACATCTGTATCGAGGAGCTCGGCACGAAAACCTGGGGAGGTAATTATTGTATCTATATTTGTATTCCCTCTTTGTCATAACACGCCTTTGTAAAAATCGTAATAAATTTCGCCTGTCTAAGGAGGAATGCTAAATATATTTACAAGATAACGAGGTAGAATACCGGTCAGAACAAGGAATGGAATTTCTTTCATGTTCGACAAATTTTTATGGTAGATACACAATCATGAACCGCCACTCACATTGCTCTGGCTTCACTTACAGCTTGAGTCAGTCGTAAGTGCGCGTCGCTAGCCTTGCATACTGTTCAGACGCCGATTAACTTTTGCTATAATCTAAAGAGTGTAAAGCGACTTTTTTTAAGAGATTTTAAAGGAATAATTAATGGTATATAACTTTGAGCTTGGCAATGTCTAAAAGCGGCTACGCGGTATTGGTCGGCGATTTACCTTGAGGTTTCCACTGATGATCGTTTAATCACGCAGTGCATGTACAGCTCTCAAGAAACAATTGTGGTGTCACTTAAATCAATGCGTGCTACGGACAGCGTCAAATCGGTAGAAGCCATCCATAACACTCAATACTCGGTGTCGGTGTCATCGACGATAACTAAGTGGTTTAAATCACGGGCTCGCTACTTTTGAGCACACATTTTTTCGTTAAGTTCATTTGGTGAATACTCTCAAACAAGTAGCTGAGGTTTCGGCGGTTAATCTCGAGTAAGTATTCATTCAATGCCGAAACCAAAAACTTAAAAAGCCTATTTCATCAGCGAAAGTCTCCTTCGCCTCGGTCTTTATGTGACACTTGCAGTCATAATGCCTTTTGAAAAACCTACATTTCGTAGCATGAATGCTGCTGGTGTCTTGTGTGAATTTTATTGTTTCCTGACGAACGTTTTGTGTAACATACTTGCACAAATTACGTTCTAAACCTATGATCTTGTAATTGTAGACGACGCACAATTTCTCTCATACGGTATAGCATATAATATATGAATAAATTATCGAAAGTACACTCACGACAACTAAATGACTTCTACGATGCATGTGTGCTGACTGTGTAGATACATTACAGCTGATAAGTGTTATCGGAATGTATATGTTCAACACGACCTCATGCTGTCGACACATCGTTAATTTTAAAGTCTGTCCTCACAGCTGGTAGAATACAAAAGGGAAAAGGGTACGTTTTATCGGCAGCAGTTAAAGGAGTCAGTTTCCATTATACGGTATATCAAGCGTCAAGTGGGCAGATTGCACCGTCGGGTCGTGCGAAAAACTCGTCGTTCTTTGAGCCATTCACTTTATCGCATACTAGCGCCTTACTACGAGAGACCAAAGGAGACTGTCGCCTAGTGTTAAAGCTCCTTCTCTTCGTCTTATTAAAAACCAGACACAGGTAGCGAAAGAAAACCGGACAATTCATTGCCACTATTAGAGTATTATGGTGCGCCGCGCGGAGGAATTGCAGGAATGGATCTGTAGCGTCACAGCCTCATCAAACGATCATGGTGAACATCTCTCGGACATGCTGCGTGATGGCCAATTATTGTGTCAATTAGCCAACAGTATTGACCCGAAAGCCAATCTCAAGGTCAATAAACTGAACACGGTTTTCCATTCCAAGGCTAATACGCGACTGTTTCTCGAGTGGTGCAAGAAGAAAGGTCTAAAAGAAAGCGATATATTCCTGCCAGACGACTTACTGGACACTGATGCTAACTTTGACAGCGTGCTCGAAACACTTTCCATTTTATTTGACAGATTTGGTACGATAGGGTACTCTGGTGAGTACGAAGAAGACCCAGTGTCAGATGCAGAATCCATGACGTCTACTGGTAGCTCACAGGAAAGTTCACCCGTCAAAAAAGCAACTAATAGTAAACTGAGTAATTTTATGAAGGGTGGTTTTCTATCGAGAAAGAAGAAAAAAGGTGGCGAAGACTTGCCAGGAAAAACACCACCATCATCGCCTCCGCCGATGTCACCTCAGACTGGAGGAGAAATGCTGTCGCCTGAAGGCGCACCACCATACTCAAGAAGCGACAGTGGAGCAGCGAATGCGAATCGTTTAAACGCTTTTTTAAATCAAGTGCCAGCACCTCACGGATCGCCGTTGACGCACGCTGATCGTCCATCGGGGCCTTCGAAATCAGCTAACACAGCAAAAATGGTGTCTGCTACAAAAACACTACCAAGTGTTCCAAAGTCATTATCGACGGGAGGTAACAAGCTTAACACCTTCATGAATCAACAACCAGCCACTTCATCTGCTTCGGCAAAACCTCGGTCCCAAAACAAGCTTTCTGCTTTCTTAGCGACAAATACTGCAAGTCCTTCTCCATCGCAGCAGACAAACATTTCGTTGAAAAACGCTGGCAAGCGACCGACTGCCAATATAACGCAAAAAGTTCGCACGCCTACCACACCGGTGCCTTTCCAGCCGCGGCATCGGATAGAGCGATCCACAGGTCGCGGAAACTACGTTCGCAAGCGTCAGACATATTGGGTTCATCCGAAACGTCGTCGTAGCAACTTTAGCTTGGAAAAGAAGCGCAATGCGTTTATGCATGAACAACTTGAAATTAAAGAAGAACAACTCCGTCAACAGGCTGCAGGTGCTAGCAACAAGCAAAATTTGATTGTTCCAGGCGTGCAGTGCTACATTCCTGACAAGGATGAAGTGTGGCTGCTTTCAGAGATTGTTGACTATAATGATCGCCGAAAAGAGGTGACAATCACGGCTTTTCTCGACTCTGGTGATTCTGAGCAGCGCATTGTGGATCTCAAAAACCCGGACGTCATTCGTGCGGTTGCAGGACCCACAGCTACTGAAGTGGAGTCGCTACCGATTGCCATTCTCCACGACAACCCTGAGGGTGTAGAAGACATGCGCCTTCTTCGATACCTGAACGAGCCTTCAATCCTTTTTAATTTGAAGCAACGGTTCACCGCCTCAAAACCTTACACATACACGAACGAGATTGTGATCGCAGTAAATCCATACAAGTGGATTGATAACCTATATGGTGATCATTTGCACGAGCAGTACTTAAAAAAACCTCGTGACTCACTGCCTCCTCACGTGTACTCAACGTCGACTGCTGCTTTCAAGCATATGAAGACTAATGCCATGAATCAGAGTATCTTGGTCAGTGGTGAATCTGGTGCTGGTAAGACCGAAACAACTAAAATTGTCATGAATCACTTGGCTAGCGTGGCGGGTGGTCGCAAGGACAAGACGATTGCGAAAGTCATTGACGTCAACCCGCTTCTTGAGTCGTTTGGTAATGCAAAGACGACTCGAAATGACAACAGCTCGCGTTTCGGTAAGTTTACACAGCTGCAATTTGACAGTCAAGGAAAACTAATTGGTGCCAAGTGCGAGACATATTTACTGGAGAAGTCACGTGTGGTATCTATCGCTGAAGGTGAGCGCAACTACCATATATTTTATCAGCTTTTGGCTGGTCTGTCCGCAAAGGATCGCAAGGAATTTGGTCTGGACCCTGACTGTCAATACCAGTATGCTGGTGCACTTTCGGAAATGCAGATTCCAGGGCTGGATGATGCAAAGTGGTTTGCGAGCACGCAGAAGTCGCTGTCTATAATCGGACTGGACGGTGGTGCGCAGACAACGTTATTCAAAATTCTGGCTGGTGTTTTGCTACTGGGTGAAGTCTTGTTCGACAAAAGTGGTGAGAGTGGGTCACGCATATCAAGCGGCTCAGCACTGTCTCAAGCTGCCAAGATGTTTGGCCTTCCAACCAAGAGTATCGAGGAAGCGCTGTGTAACCGCACTGTCATTACGCGTAATGATAGTGTCACAGTCCCTTTGTCCCCTGTAGAAGCAGCTGAAAATCGTGATGCACTGGCTAAAACTATCTATTCAAAGATGTTTGACTGGATGGTGGGAAAAATTAATGGGGCTATAAGCACAGATGAGCGCCGCATAAAGGGCCAAATCGGTGTGCTGGATATTTTTGGATTTGAGGATTTTGCTCATAATGGCTTCGAGCAGTTTTGCATTAACTATGCAAATGAAAAACTGCAGCAGAAGTTTACAACGGATGTGTTTAAAACTGTTGAGGAGGAGTATATTCGCGAAGGCCTGCAGTGGGATCACATTAAGTATCAGGATAACCAGGGAATTGTGGAGGTCATTGAGGGCAAGATGGGAATTATTGCCCTCATGAACGACCATCTGCGTCAGCCTCGAGATACGGAGGAGGCTCTGGTGAACAAAATTCGAACAAATCACCAGACAAAGAAGGGCGGCGAAGTGAACGAAAGTATTGACTTCCCTAAGGTGAAGCGTACGCAATTCATTATCAACCACTACGCAGGTTCCGTTACATATGAGACGGTGGGGTTTATGGAAAAACATCGCGATACGCTTCAGAAAGACCTACTTGATTTAATCCAACTGAGCAGTTTGCCTTTGCTTCCAGAGCTTTTCGAGGACCCCGAAGTTCCTGAGGAAAGTAATGGGCGCGGCAAAAAAGCTCCTAAGAGTCTTGGCTCACAGTTTAAGACATCGCTGGCACAATTGATGGACAACATCAGGACGACTAATTCGCACTATGTGCGTTGCATCAAGCCTAACTCGAACAAGAGCTCGACTGAGTTTAATAAACGCATGATCGTAGAGCAATTGCGTTCAGCTGGCGTGATTGAAGCCATTCGAATCACGCGCTCTGGTTATCCAAGTCGTCTTACCCCCGCTGAGTTAGCAACGC
This sequence comes from Plasmopara halstedii, assembly GCF_900000015.1. Taxonomy (NCBI): domain Eukaryota; phylum Oomycota; class Peronosporomycetes; order Peronosporales; family Peronosporaceae; genus Plasmopara; species Plasmopara halstedii. Next base: position 78,054 of record NW_020188460.1, read on the forward strand.
GTTATGCTATCATGTTCCCGCCATCTATGCACAGTAAAGACGTCCGCCGCACGTGCAGTGTGTTTATGACTTCGATCGGTCGAAAATCGCCGCTAGAGTATCAGATGGGTAAATCATTGATTTACTTTAAAAATGGAGTAATGGAGGAGTTGGAGGCTATGAAGTCAGATTTTATGTATTACGAAGCGCGCACAATCCAGCGGATTGCACTTGGGTTCTTGGAGCGCCGACGTTTGCGCAACAAAATTAATGCTGCAATCGTATTGCAATCATACGCGCGAATGTCATTGGACTTTAAGGAGTATCATTTTCAGCGCCGGGCAATCAGGAAAATTCAGCGTGGTTGGAAAAAGTACAAAATGATTCCTGTCGAGCCTGAATACGACGACTATCGAGCTGATGAGTTCAACGATGGTGAGGAGTGGGTACATGGTGAAGACGACTCGGATATGGGCGATGATTTCGATAATGACCCGGCTTCGATCCGTGGAGGACGCGGTAGGTCGGTCGTGGACCGTATGGAGTCGTTCCGAGTGGCCCATTCAGGTCGACGCGGCAGCGTCAAACGATTAAATGAGTTGTCGGCCCGTGCCAAGAGCTTCATGAAGCCAAGAAGTGGTAGTGGGAGCACTTCAAGCTCGAGTGGCATTTCGTTGGAAGATGAAAATTCGATGCTCAAGATCGAAAATCGCAATTTAAAATATGATCTGGAATTGATGCGTGAACAGTGCATCGAACTCCAAGCTATCATTCTTGAGATCAACAAAAGCCGCAAAAGGTAGAGAGTATGTGTCCGATGCAGCTTTTTCTCGATGTGACTTCCAAATGGCTTTGGCCAGGGATCAAAAGTTATGAGTAAACGCCGCGAGGCGTATATCTGTCGCGAAAGACAACACTTTTTTCAATTGTGTCATCTCTTAAATTTTTGCTTGTGGCGTAAGTATGATGTGTTATTATTATGTTGCAATCCATTTTGTTGTTTAGTTAAATAAAGCTCCAAAAGGTTTAAAGCATCTACAAAATTTTGTTGTATCGGCGAGTTTCTGAAAGATAGTACGACGCAATATAGAATACGAGTGATCCCTCAGCACACATTGATAAACGCCGCACTATACAGCCGAAAAGAATTTATCTTTCCTGTTGCGCTCTGGTCTTTTGACAAATTCAATTACGCAATTTTAGGAACGTGGACCAATGTGAAACTGTGGCATTTTTAACACTTGAACGGCGAAAGGTCTCTATTGCATGCTTGTTGAAGCATCAATTTATGTAAAGCTTGCTATGCGAAGAGGCTGAGATCGACGTTTTAAGTCACGGAAGCCCGATACGAGACGAAAAGCATTTGACCATCGAGCCTTTGTTGCCAGCCATATGGTGACAGGGTTTCCAAAGAGTGGGAAGAGATGGCGTGAGTGATGCCTGATGTTATTCGCCGCGTTAAATGCCATCGTGATGCATGTGATTGAGGCTAATATGCTTTATATTCAATTTGAAGAAGTCACTGTTAATGTGATGATTTTCTGGCACAGGCGTATATTGTTTGAAGGGGACGCAACCAAAAGAACGCAAGTGTATGATATTTCGCTTGATATCAATCACATATTCACATCGACCAAGTCGAACAATCGGCAGCATTGTAAAGAAATCTCATGTCGAGGTTGCACAATTCGCTTGAATATTCGAAAGCCATCCCAGAATTAAAGGTCATTTCAGTAACTGCAAATTACGTGCTGAAATCCTGATTGAGTCCCATGCTGCAAAGGAGAAAAGCGTGGAAACTTTGCGCAGAGCTAGTGATTGATCAAAAAAGAAAACGGTGGGATCGAAGGATATGGATTGGGAAGACAGAAAGCGTCACAAAGAGGATTGAGCTGTTTCCAGTATCACAAACGTTCTTTTCAGCAGTAGCGGTCCTGGGTCTATTATTCCCGGATATGTTAGCATTATGCAGTGCAAAGCCAACATTATCAGAAAAACATTGAAACAGCAAATCGATGTAGCGCATGCAGTCTGCATTTTCTCTAAGTTGTTCGAATTAGCAGAAATAGCTGCTTGTACTATTAATGTCGTCATCTACCAATACATCGCTACATTCAAGATCCGTAAGCTTTACGTTTATCCCGTCTACCCAATATTGATGCTGCTGCTCACAAATGTCAGCTGGAGCTGTTTGTGAATGCTGCAAGCCCCACATCTCGCAACAGTTTTCTTGCAGCTGCATGTCCGATTTCCAGTCAATTTTGTCCACAGCCGGTACGACATCATGAAGCCCAAGATGCTTCAGCGAATCGTCATTCCATTTATTGCTTATCGTGGTCATTTTTCCAAGGGGAGAGAAAAACTTTTGGGTAAGGCATGATGGCTGTTTTGCTGGTCGGAGTATAACACGAAGACTGGGTGGCAACTGCGGGTCCGGAACATCTCGTAAGCCCGCTGAATTGCTGTTCGCGGACGGCTGCATAATTCTGCTGGCGTCAGACTCGTTCACAGAAATTGGTGAGAATACTGTCGAGCTAGCCAGAGCTAGGTCGTCATGCAGGCTTTGCCAGTATTCCAATGAAGGAGAAGGCCAGTTATTTCTAAGACTTTTCGCATTTGGGCTTTCGAGTTCGCCGAAGCATGCCGTGACGTCACTAGATGTCAAGCTGCTTACACTTTTGGATTTCCAGTACTTCAATGAGTCGATAGTAGCAAACAGCACCCTCGGATTCGTAAAAATTTCGTAGTTAAAGCGAACGTATTTGCGTAAACCTTTGTCGATAGACTCTGAACAAGGCACGGGCGAAGTGTCTATTATGTTGCAGCTCACCAGCACAGACACCACATCGTACACGCGGCGGTGTACATCACGATAGGGTGCCTCCGTCGATGCGCTCGGTATCAAGCTACCAATAAACGTCTTTGCATCAACGAGACGAGCACTTATGGCAGGTAACCCTACTCCTGTTTTATAGTCTTGCTGAAATAGCAAGCCCAGGAAGCAAACTGTCATTGTTACCAGGCACGGCCACTTGTCAGCAGCTGCCTGCTTTTCGAAGACACTTACGAGAGCGCTGTCTTTTTCCACAATGCTGCAACAATGCAGATGACGTGTCTGTCGGAATTCCGCCATCACCTGAGACGACCTGCTCTTCATTTCTGCCAAATGCTGCACAACCGACGACTTCCCATAGTACAAGAAGTAGCCTCCGTTAGTCCCCCGCCTCTCGTCGTATCGAACTCGTTTGATGACACTAATTCCTGCAGTTGCACATGTTGTCATATGTTCCCCATTTCAGCACCAACAAAGTTTTTTCAGTACCTTCCAGTACGTGAAGTACGTCATAAATACGTCTTTTTCTTGGCACTAAGCAAAAAATGTCACTCGACGCCGCTGGTAGCAGGATGAAAAAGGCATTGCGTACCCTTCATTTTATAAATTTCGCTGGACGGTACAAAGATGGGAAATATTACATCAGAGGATGAGCCTTGCAAATGCTCATGCTCTGTGAAAAAGTGTAACACAATTCGCGTTCTGGAAGGCAACATTGATCCAGGTCAGCACCAATCTGTGGCTTGGCGAATTTAGCAAACGTACATTTCCCCCAGACTCTTAGCTGCCGCAAATTGGTCTTGTATTTGGCTCCAGATGGTTGCTGACAGACCTTTTCCATTGATAGTGGATGTTGGACTGACATGACGCGAGCGTGACTGGCGTTTGCGTCGCTTTAGAGGTCGCTGTGGAACATGATTCACTTTGACAGTTACCAGTGAAGCAAAGTCTTTCGCGGAGAAGTGAAGCTTGCGTTTGTGAGCGCGGTGGGTCTTCATCTGTTTGTGTTTGAATAGGCAAAATTAAAAGTGACCAAGATGTCTGCACTTGAAGTGACCTTCACTCTGGATCGTTTGACAAGTTGAAGCAATTTTGAGCGGCAAACTTAATGCACCATGGTAAGCTTGGTAATTGTATTGGTTTTGGAGAAATATTAAAAGAACTTAAGATGGTTTATTATCATTTGCATCGCAACATCCTTGAGGCCCTTATAGCTGTGCCGCATTCCGATGATGGAATTTAAGACGACTACTTTATAAATAACCTGAGCCTGAGTAAGTACAAGCCTCTTCACCGTCGTGAGTTCGGCTGCTTCAATGATGGACCACCACCCATCCCATATATGCATATCTGGCATTCTTGTGTCCGCCAGTGATACGCTCCATTAATTACGTCAAAGCCGATGGCAAACTCAGCGCAATACCGATCGTAAAGTGCTTCCCACTCACCAAACGTCACGATCTCGTACTGGCGCGCGAACGTGGATCCAAGCCTTCACTCATGTCCATAACAACGATAACACCATCAGCATATGAAGTAATCACAAATCATATTACAGAGTTGACATACGCTTGCGTCGCCCTGATTGACTGTTCTAGAGAGAACCCCGAAAGAAACATGGAGATGTATGGTGGGACGATAGTTTTCTGGTGCGACAAACAAACCAGCTCGGCATTTAGCACTGGACCAGGAGCATCTTCTCCCTGGCTTCGAACAAACTTTCTCCACGTGTTGAGCCAATTCTTGGGGACCAAGAAGTAGGTCGCGTACTTACTTCTATTTCCAACTGATAAATGAGGAGCTAATTGCTGCTGTCTACTGTCCTCAGATCCAATGGGTGAAAATAAACCCTTTGGAAATCCATTTTTCCTCTCGAGTAGCTCTAACATGTCCCTTGAACCTGCAATCTCCGCATCAAACCTACTTCTCTTCTTTTTCTCAGCTTCCAGATCCTTCGCCTTTTGTTCCAACACACATATTGCACAGTCGCAACACGATTTCAGCACATAGCCTCGGAGTTCAGGAGCAAAACCCACAATTTCTCTAAATACATCCCCTCTTATGATAGCACGTCGACTGCGACCTACACATTGAGCAGCTGGCAACAGAGCATCGTGCGCACAAACGATCATGGCTCCAGCCTCAATCAGCGACGAATTAGCGGCAACTTTAACGTCCTCGAACATTATATTGTCCTTTTTTTTTGCTGCGTGTTGCCGCCTCTGCTTTCGTTTTGTGCGGCGGAACTGCAGCAAAAACTGCTCAAAGTCCTGGCAGCGTTTTTTGAAGGCGCTAAGCCACGCGCGGCTCACAATAACGCTATTCGGAGAGCACGAGGCCACGGCCTCGAACGATTGAGCAGTCGAGCGTGCTAGTAAATCCTTGATATAAAGCACTTCTGCGCCTCGCAATACTGTAAGTGAGCGAGGCCAGTGAGTGGATGAGGTCTCCAAGAAGCCCGTAAGGTTTTCGAAGCGACGCTTGATCACGCGCTCGAGCGCAAGCTGGATACATGGAGTAGATGGAGATAATGATCGGCAGGTGACAACAAGTCGAAGAATGTCCCTGGCGGATAGAAAAGTGAAGAGGTGGGCAAGAAGGCCGTCGGAAAAGTGTTCCATTGCGCCGCACGACGAATGGCCACAACTGGATTATCTTACTTTGGGCTAAAAAAGTATGCAGTTGCAGCATTTGATAATTATGAAAATGTGGGCAGTTAATATTACGCATGCTCTATACAAGCCTACTAGGCAACTTCTTTGCAAAATGTTTCTTCCAAAATACAGAAAAAATATATATGGCTGCTGGTAGAATTTAAAGATGATTGTCACAGGCTTATGTAAGGTAGTGATTTTAATTACCAGCACATATGTACAAGCCTGACTTGTGAGCATAACTGATTTGCTTAAGTTGCGTCTGCAGCGGGGCTGCAGTAGCTCTTTGCTTAGAGGAAGGTTACTAAGGTCACCAACCTTACGTTCTATTATACTAGATCCAGTACGAGTGTAGCGGATTGCGATCCGCTACAGTAGAACCTGTCTAAATTAAACCTGTTTAATTAAAAACCCTTTATAAATTGATCAAACGATATGGATTCATGTTAGGCATCATACTTATGCTACCCTCCTTTATTTAAAACCCTCTCTACATTAAACACTTTCCCCCAGTCCCAACATGTTTAATTTAGACAGGTTTTACTGTACCTCCAAGAGTACCCAAAACCTTAACCCAGGCAAATACACTCTTTCTCTCAAAATTGAAGCTGTATTTATTTTTTAATTTCTGGCAGAGTCGCCTATATCTAAAACGTTAGGTTTCCTGATTAAATAGTAAGACCTCATTAATATGCATAACTACTGGCAGTCCCGCCACGTAGTGGCTTCTTGTTACGGTGTAGCCACACCATGGTGTGATTATACCTACTTGTGTAATCCACACCTTTGTACGGTCACACCATCTTGTGTGACCCGCCCTTTCATACCAGGGTACGTGAACCCCGCTACACTCTCCCCCGCCAAAATTGTAAATACCCATAATTCGCATTAAACTGTCGCCTCGTACGAGGCTTGTGTGTCTGAGACACCGTTACATCCCTAGGATTATCTTTACTCGTTCTCTGCTCAATAGGCCCTGTGTCTATGACACGAAAAACACCAACCTAACTGGTTCCGAGGGCGCCCGCGGGCAGAGCCCTTCTTCGTCTTCTGCCCACGGTGCATCTCCGGACAGTACGTCCGCAACTTCACGGGAAGCACATCCCAAGCCCTCGGCAACCGGGCGCCACACACCACGCCCGCCACGTGCGACGGGTTTCTTTGTCGAGGATTCGGAGGAAATCGACTACGAGTCGGATACTCATTTCCCGGGATGGGAAGAAGAGAAGGGCGAGGTGCGCCAACGGCGTGACGTGAGCCCTGCTCGAACCTTGTGGACCCCGTGTCCGTTCCCCGACCTCACGACTTCCAGTAGAGTGGTATTATTAACAATCGCCTCGACGAAGCACAAGAGCAGCAGTTGAAGGCTGCACAGAGGGCGATTCTCATGCGCTCGTATCCACGTTCGGTCCTAGACCCTTTTGTGAATACGGCATCCGCTCCCGCTACTGAAGCGAAGACGCGATCACTCGATCGTATGGCGTCTACGTAGTTGGGCCCTCGGCCACTACACAAGCTGAGCTTGACCAGAGGAAAGCTCTGCGAGCTCCTTTTTCGGTATGCTCGACTTCGAGCTCAAAGAGGAGGCGCTCCGGTACCCGCAATCCGGACTGCTCGCCTGGCGAAACCGCTGCAGATGACGAAGAGCTCTTAGAGCGATGGGTGCAGCGGCACCGGAATTTTCCTCACTGTCAAACTTACAGCAGAGCCACAAGGAAGGGGATGTGCGCGTAGAACGCCATCTTCGATTTCAGTTTGCCAAACTTAAAGCGCAACACCGACTTCCTGCGTATATGTCGCGACATATGGAATAATCCGTCACGGGCCTGCGAGCTCTGTGGTTTCTCACACGGGTGAGTCTACGATTATAGCAGCTCGGGGTCATAGCTTGAGCTCAGCTTATGGCCCTTCGGCTTCCCAGGCTACTGCCGAGAAGCGCGGGGTGTACAACGACGCGGAGCGTCATGATCCCTTTGATCATAAGCGTCCACGACGTCTGGGCAGTCTTGCCGAAGTGGCACCTCAAAGTTCCACGATTTCTCGGAGTTTGGGTATCCCCTCCACTTCACAAAATATTGGATTCAACTCTGTCGACGACGTCGACCCACAAGGCGTTCCACGTGATTGTTGACGCCTCCGTTCTCTTCGAATAGAGTCGTCGATAGACGATGACGATTCGGTCGATCGCTGTACGGTGACTCGCGATGATCTTTGAGCTCTTGAAAACAAAGTCCGTCGTCATTGACACTCCAACGAGCATCTAGCTGAGTTTCCATACCTCTATGCAGAAGACCCCGAGAGCTTGGAGCACTTTGTGCACCGACTGC
>NW_020188460.1:85856-86045 GCF_900000015.1 Plasmopara halstedii
TCGGAGGCGGTCGCAGTGACCATCTTCATGGAAGGCCTCCGCACTGGCGTGGCCAGAATGGAAGTCTTCCGGAAGAGGCGGTGAATGTGGCATTAAATGCCGAATTCAATTTCGATTCGGCACGACTTGGTTGGAATGCACACTTCAACAGCTCGTCGATGCGGGCCTATGCCCATGGATCTCAGCTAT
>NW_020188460.1:86055-86428 GCF_900000015.1 Plasmopara halstedii
GTGGTCGAGATCCATTCGTGGCCGTTGCTCTTGCAGGAACCGCATGTAGCTGACCGCTCGTTCGATAACAACTTCATCGGTCAGAATGGTCAAGTTGGTGCGACGACGCAGCGAGAGGCCGTACCGAGCCATGAAGTTTGAGACCCAATGCTATGACGCAGCGAACCTCTCTTGCGGGATGTCGTTTTCGCGGAGAGATGCATAAATGGCAGCACCCATGTCGGAGATCCACGTCTTGATCACTTTTTCTTTCTTGAGGCGCTTGTTTATGATTTCATCGTAGAGTATATCTTCCATGGTGCTCGATACGGGCTCGCGACCACCACCAGGAAGACGCAGCTGGTGTGGTTCGGCCACCATAATGTCCGCTCGT
>NW_020188460.1:86438-86662 GCF_900000015.1 Plasmopara halstedii
TGTTCTTCGATCCACAAAATAAATTCTTGTTTTCGCCACATCGGAATGGCGTTGCGCCGTTCCGCCATACCTGTCAGTGGTGGCAGGGTGCCACAAGTCGATGACAAAATGAAATGATGAAATTGCTGTGGTGGCAATCGTCCATACTATTCGTGCTTGATTTTTGCAGGTCATCTGAAGTCATTATAGCGGGGTAGTGGATATTGTATTTTTGAGGGCTCTAT
>NW_020188460.1:86672-87126 GCF_900000015.1 Plasmopara halstedii
ATTGCGAGTTCAATCTGATTTGTTCGGCAGTATGGCGTGCAGCTTCCTCTGCCACTTAAATTGTTCATAAACTGCTCAATCTCCTTGTCCAAACATGACGTCGTGTTGTCCGTGTTACAACTGCAACGCTCACATTCCTACCTAGCGTTTTCAAGCCTTCTGGTACATTGCAATTTATTGGTAAGGGCCAAAATGCTACACGCAGCGACGGATAAACTGGAGGATATAGATTAGTTAATATGCTAATGGGTGTTGCGCGAGTTTGTGGTGGAAGCGACGAAAGGAGCTTGCTGTTTGTAGGATCTGACTAAGGAGGTGTTGATCTGAACGAGTAATGCTCACGTGTTTCGACAAAGTTTGATATGAAACTAGATTAGGTGGAATATGGATAACAGGAATCAGTAACAGAGAAAAGATCAGCACAAAAGATCGAGAGAATCGCAATGAAAAACCT
>NW_020188460.1:87136-92518 GCF_900000015.1 Plasmopara halstedii
AGTTAATCTACGCCCGAGTCGTTATGACTGATCCTCTGTGAGGATGGAGGAGTACTCCAATTTTCCCATGGTATGTAGGACGGGCTTAATAAGCTGATGTCCCTGCTGGACCCTGAGGGCGTGGAGCACCTTGCTGTGGAAGGGCCCGAGGCCATAAGCGTACGCCTAGAGGCGCTTTCAAGTTATATAAATGCTATGTTAGATCACTTACAGCAGAAGTTGTCAGCGTCGACTGCTTCTATGACGCCACCGTCGACGACGGATGATTCCTCCCGACCCAGGTCGCTCATGGTCAGCGTTAAGAGCTTGAGGGTAAGGATAAGAGAATATCTTGCTCTGGACTAGAGAAGCCGAGATGGCTATGGCATCCGCCATGCTCCAAAACAAGCAACAGCGCGTGGCGCTAGCTATCTGCTAGCTCGGAGGCCGAGCGCGAGAATGAGCACTAACGTGTAACGCTTCGGTTGAAGCTGCGTTTCCCTCCCAGAAAGAGCTGAAGCGTAAGATTTTGCGAGTGTTCGCGCCGCCTAATCAGGCATATGGCGTGCGATCGCATTTCCTTGCTGCCCGGCAGGACAAGAAGGCTTTGGCCAAGAGTTGAGAACTCTCATTGCCAGGATGACGGCAGATACTCTCCCCGAGGCGGTTGCAGTGACCGTCTTTTTGAAGGGCCTTCGTACTGGCGTGGCCAGAATGGAAGCCTTCTGTGTGCATCCGTCTTCTTTTAAAGAAGCGGTGAATGTGGTATTGAATGCCAAATTCAGCTGTAAGTCGGCACGACTTGGTTGGAATGCACACCCTTAGAGCTCATCAAGTGGGTCTGAGCCAATGAATCTATGCATAGCTGAGAAGGTAGAGGGGGAGCTCCGAGCTGCTGAGCAGCGTGTAAACACCTTTTGTCTATGGAAACACCCATCACCTTCGGGTTGGTTGTCCCTTGCGCAAGGCGCGTAAAGATTCGTCGAAACGACGTTACACTTCAAACTAGTATGATTTGACGCGGGGAAAGCGAACACCCAGAAGGCGCGGGGCACCCTACTGGGAGAGAACTGAGTTCTGTTGGCTCTAAAAGAGGTATAGGCAGCAGAGCCCAGCCCGAAGATCTACATCCTCTTAAACACGGAAATGTCTGTGCAAGCCGGGCTTGCTGTTCGTAAAAGCGACCGTGAAGGGCTCTGATAAGCCATGAAGAAACCTTATCGATTCCGGGGCGTCGGGCAATTACGCTCGGCACTCCACGATCGAGGGAAGTCAGTTGTATACTGAAGCGCTGGAAGCACGGTTGAGTGACACCGTCACTATTCGCTTAGCGACGGGGACTTGGGTCACTGTGCTGAGGGTCTTGGTGGATCTCAGATTCAAATTACTTTGATAGCGCGAAACGCTGTCTAGCCTTAGACTTGAATGCGGGGTATGACATTATCCTTGGTATGACATGGTTGGAACACCATGAGCCATGAATTGATTGTAGGTCGAAGACCTTGAGCGCTATGCGCACGTCTCCTTGTGGAGCGTTGGTACGTCATAAACTCACCTCTGCTAGGAAGCAAAAGCGCTATTAGTGCGGGCACTGTCCCGGGACGGTCAATGTACTGGATATCGGAGTCTCCGATTTGTCGAACACCAAAGGTGTTTTGGACAGGAGTCTCGAGCGTGGATCGAGGGTTGAACGTGGAGTGGCACGTAACCCACTGAGCGCCGTTCAAGTATTGGAACAGTCGCTACATACCAAGAGTGGCATGATCGGCCAAGGGCCGAGGCTCCAAGAGCGAGGCCTTCGTTATACGCGTGGAGTTGCACGTAATCCACTGAGCAATGCTCACGTTTCGAAGTAGTTGCTGCATGTCAAGAGTGGCATGGTCGGACGAGGTCCGAGGAATCCTGGACAAGGCCTTTCTGATGCGCGTGGAGTGGCACGTTAATTACTGGACAAAGACTGCGGAAATGACAGCTCCTCGTCGGATGTTGGAATAACATCAAGGCTCCGATGGAGCCGGGAGGGGGACACTGTACGACGCCGAGTGCGTGATCCCACTGGTCTCGATGAGACGTAAAATCTCTACAGAGAGGAGACAGCGAAGCCGTATGTCATCTGCAAGACGCACGGTGTCGATCCTGACCCAGGGTGCGTCTACCGTAGACGATAGCACACAGCTATATACCCTTGTCAACAGTATGACGGGAAGGGAAGCCGGTGACATCACGCTCGAGGATATTCCCCGCGGTGGATGCTCTTTCTGATCTGGACGAGATATCCTTCGAAGAGTTTGGCGGTGCCCTGAAGGCAGACAATTTAGCCGAGGTGGTCAGTTTAAGACCGAACAAGAAGATTTCCTCGTCGTCGCTTCTGGAAGAAGGTGTCCTGGAGGACACTAAGCAGATGCTGAACGCACGAAATAGATCGTCGATCCTGTAGGATCTTTCGGATCCGTATTATCCTTTGGTGAAGGAATTTCAAGACTTCGTCTTCAAAGACTCGCCGTCGGTCCTACCTTCGGACTGAGGTGTGCGTCATGAGACTGACATTTTTCCGGGAGCCAAATACTGCGTTACACTCCCCATTCGACACCTACATTTTGTGTTCGGAAGCCGAACGGCAAGTGGTGTATCGTACACGCTGATAGTAAGCTAAATGCAGCCACCATTCCGACATAAATGCCGATTTTTGGAAAGGATGCTTTCCAGAACGATATGGTTGGCTGTACAAGTACAGCGCACTCGACTTGGTCGATGGGTATAACTAATTTTACCAATTGCCCATGATAGCGAGTAGTATTTCGCTGACAGCAGAGAGAACTCCATGCGGGGTGCTCTGGGGATGGCTGATGATGCACCAAGGACTGTCAAGTGCACCAGCAACATCTAATCGTCTCGTGACGCGATTGTTTAGGCCTCATCGGGCGCACACACAGACATACTTCGACGACATCTTTGTCCACAGTCGTGCGTGGCACGTGAGGACAGATGTGGAGAACCACATCGATCCTTTGAGAGCGGTGCTCAAGTGCATGCTCACGAATTAGCTTTATGCTAATGCCGATAAATACAGTTTTGGCGCGGAAAAAATCCATGTTCAGGGTGCTTCATTGGGAAGCGAGGCCTTTGAGCGGATCCCGCTAAGATCAAGGCCACTGTGGACTGGCTGGTTCTAAAGAACAAAAAGGACTTGCGCAAGCGGCTTGAACTCGCCAACTACTTGCACAAACATAGCGTAAAATGTGCAGAAATGGCACGGCCATTGTCGAATCTCCTTAAGAAGGATACGGGAAGGTGTTGGGACACCGAGCGTTGGGAGGCTTTTGACAGGGTCAGAGACAGCCTTTTACATGCATCTATACTGGCGTTGCCGGATCCTGATCGTCCTTTCACTATCGTCTGTGACGCTTCGGACTTTGCCATTGGCTGTGCAGTGCCGAAAGCTGACGTCGAGGGCGAGAGGGGGTGATCGCGTTCGAATCCCGCCAGCTTAAGGCTGCGGAGAGGAACTACCCAGACTACGACAAAAAATTTCTTGCGACGAAGTATGAACTTGTCAAGTTAAGGGTGCACCTGCTTCGCTCAAAGACGTTTGTGATCTATACAGATCGTGCGTCATTACGCACTACGACTCAGTCGCCTCACCTCTCGCAGAGGATGGCCAGGTGGCTCTCATTCTTCGCAGAATATAACTTTGAGGTGAAGTATAAACCAGGAAAGCAGAATGCTTTGGTTGATGTGTTGTCACGAAGACCGGATTATGAGCTTGCTCATGTCACAACGGTGACGTTGTCGGTGATGGATTTGATCCGCGCCGCATACGTGGGTGATGGTATGTGTGTAGCGCTGATAAAGGCTCTCGGAAGCAAGGAGTTTGGAAAAGCTGACAAGAAATTGTCGGCGCGTTTGCGCGCACGGTTACACCGATATTCGTTGTATAACGGGTTGCTGTAATAGCATCAATTCGACAGATACGCCACGAATTGTGGTTCCTCACGATGAGGATTTAAAACCCGTATTCTCTATGAGGCCCACGACACCCCACTCCGGTCGTGAGAAGACGTACGGCTTTGTGAGTTGCCACTACTGGTGGCCCAAGCTGTACAAATGGACGAGCACATTGTGCGCACGTGTGAGACGTGTCAAAGGGTGGAACCCTCTCCAAATGCGGCGGCGCTGCTGGCCAGTTTACCGGTGCCCTCCAGGTATTTGCAGTCCATGAGTATGGACTTTGAGTTTGGCCTGCCGAAGGTCTCGGCAGGCAACACGGGTGTGGTGCTCTTTGTGGACCCTTTGGGCAAGATAGCTCATCTTACTGCAGTGTCGGACACCATAGATGGTGTGGGCACAGCGACGCTGTTTGTCGATCGTGTCTTTCGACAGCATGGACTCCCGGAGTCAAATATCTCTGACAGAATCCCGCGCTTCACTAAACGTTTTGGTCTACTTTCTTTAGGGTGCTGGGCGCCAAGTTGACTATGTCAACAGTGGACCATCCGCAGACCGATGGTCAGACTGAGCTCGTGAATCGCGTCATTAAAGGCGTCCCCCCGGTCTCAGCGCAGCATCTGCGCTGAGACGATGCGCTGGAGCGCTATGTTGCCCCTCGTAGAGTTTGCTCTGAACAATGCTGTGCATTCATCTACCGACCACACGCCGTTCTACGTGAGCGGGCTTGTTAATCCTCGCGTCCCGCTGACGCCACCAACCCATGGCTCAGGGCCTGGTGGGAGAGGAACCGCCGAACGGCTAGCTGATGTCATCTTCCTTACTGTCCGTAAAAAAGTCGATGACTTCCTGTCTACCAGACTGAGTGCCCTACGACACGTTTGCGATGTGATGGCTGAAAGCCAAGACATAGTGAAAAATGCAGATGGGAGCCGAAAAATATAGAAAACTTTGAGGTCGGAGACCTGGTTTTATTAGATGCTAGAAACCTTTCTACACATGCAGCCTCTGCTGTTTTTAAGACAAAGCTCCGTCCACGGTTTATTGGAAGTATTAAGGTCGTGGTCAAGCCGTATACGCTGAACCTTCCGAGAAGGATGCGAACCCACCTGGTTTTTATGTGGGCTTGCTCAAGCCGTACCGGGATCCGGTGCAAATGAAAGCGGAAGTGTTGGCGCTGGGGTGGCGCTCAATGGCGCTCGGCCACTCTGAAGCTGATCACGCAACTGGTTCTGAGCACAGAGCGCAACAATTTCCTATTCCAACGGCGCAAGGCGCTTCACCGTTGAACAAAGAGACGTATTCGTCTGCTCGACGGCTAGGCGCCGCTTTGATAGAGCTCGATAATCTTCAACATGAGGCAGTCGGTGCATAAATTGCACCAGTCTTTCGAGTTTTTTTGCACAGCGGTAGACGACCTCGGAGAGATGCTCGGCAGAATGCCGATGACGACGGACT
>NW_020188460.1:92528-92818 GCF_900000015.1 Plasmopara halstedii
AAACTGTTGGGATCTCCCATTTTGGATCCCCAGTGCGCCAAAAAGCAAAGCAAGTTCTCTTGAGGATTCGTCGAGACACTTCCGCTCGGTGTCACGACTTCCTCGATCGAGACTCGTCGCAGACTCGTATCCAGCGAACGGAAGAAGTACTTGGTGGACTTCTCGGAGTTGGCCACTTGAAAGTCGAACGCGGTGCCCTGGTTGCACTGACTCACCCGCTTGACCGTTTCCATGTAGTTTCTCATAGCTTCATCAAAGAGCTCACGGTTCGAGACGCTACCTGCTGTACG
>NW_020188460.1:95405-105044 GCF_900000015.1 Plasmopara halstedii
GCTGAGTCGCAGTGCGTAGTGTGACGCATGATCTGTTTAGATCACAAACGGCTTAGAGCCGAGCAGGTAGACCCTGAACTTGAAGAGTGCATACTTCATCGCAAGTAGCTCCTTGTCATGAACTGCTTCTCTGCAGCTTTGAGCTGTCGAGATTCGAACGCGATCACCCAATCTCGCCCCTTGGCGTCTGCTTGCAGTAGTGCACGGCCGATGGCAAAGTCCGAAGCGTCACAGTCGACGCTAAAAGATCGATCGGGGTCTGGAAACGCCAGTACTGGTGCATGAAGGAGACTGTCTTTGATCCTGTCAAAAGCCTCCCGATGCTCGGTGTTCCAGCATCATTCCGTATCCTTCTTAGCTAGATTCGACAATGGCCGTGTCATTTCCGCATAATTTGCGCCATACTTGTGCAAGTAGTTCGCGAGGCAAAGCAACTTGCACAAATATTTTTGGTTCCCCAGTCCACAATGGTCTTGACCTTAGCGGGGTCCGCTCGAAGGCCACGCTTCCCAATGAATAACCCAAAAAAGGATTTCTTCCACGCACGAAGATGCACTTATCTGCATTAGCATACAGCTTATTCGTGCTTCGTGCGCATGCAATCGAGCACCGCGCACAAATAGACGATGCGGTTTCCCTCATTTGTCCGTGCCCCGCGCGACTGTCGACGAAGATGTCGCCGAAGTATGTTTGTGCATACGCCCGGTGGGCTTGTACTATTGCGTCACAAGACGATATGATGTTGCCGGTGCATTTTGACAGCCTTTTGGGCATCACCAGCCACTCCCAGAGCATCCCGCTCGAGTACCCGTCGCTGTCAGCGAAAAATTTCTCGCTCTCAGGAGTAATTGGTAATAACCATCGACCAAGTCGAGTGCGCTGTACTTTGTGCAGCCAACAATATTGTTCTGGAGAACATCCTTTCTAGAAATCAGTGTCTGTGTCGGAATGGTGGTAGCGTTCAGCTTATTGTAAGCGTGAGCGATACGCCACTTGCCGTTCGGCTTCCGGACACAAAACGTAGGTGTCAAATGGGGGAATTGCTATCACGCTCCAATCCTGCGTCGTTCTTCGCAAAAAAGACGTCATTGACGTCACACTGCTCTTTGGGCAGGGGCCATTGGTGTATTACGCAGTATTTGGTTCCCGGAACTAGGTCAATCACCTCGGTCCGAAGGTATGACCGACGGTGGGTCTTTGGAGACGACGTCTTGATACTCCTTTTTCAAGGGATAGTACGGATTTTTTCAGGATCGACAATCTATTTCGTGCGTTCAGCACCCTCTTGGGACAGCTTCGACAGGAAGCGACGACGACTTAATATTTCGTTTGGTCATATCGTAATAATTCGGCTAAATCGCCTGCCTTCAAGGCACCGCCAAACAACTCGATGGACACCTCAACCAGCTCAAGAAGAGCATCCACCAAGGGGTTAGAATCGATGGTGTCGTCGCAGTCTTCCTCTCCCGTCATACCGTTGACAAGGGTATATAGCTGTGCACTATCGTCTACAGTAGACACATCCTGGGTTAGGGACGACGCCCTCCGTCTTGCTGGTATCATACGGCTTTGCCGTCTCGCTCATATAGGTTTTACGTCTCATCAAAATGATTGTAAAAACGCACTCGACGTCGTCCAGTGTGCTCCATCGCGGCCTTGATGTTATCAGCAACATCCGACATGAAGCTGCTATTTCCTCAGTCTTCGTCCAGTGGATAATGTGCCACTTCACGCGCGTCAGAAGGGCCTTTCCCAACATGCCTCTGACCTCGTCCAACAATGCCATTCTTGGCTTGCAGCACCTGTTTCGAAACGTGAGCAGTGCTCAGTGGATTACGTGCCACTCCACGCACATCACTGGGGCCTCACTCTCGATGCCTCGGACTTCGTCCACCTCATGCCACTCTTGGCCTGCAGCAAGTGCTTCGTAATGTGAGCAGTGTTCTGTGGATTACGTGCATCACTGAGGCCTCGCCCTCGATATTTTATATTTCGTCCGTTCAAGTCACTCTGGCCTGCAACAACTGTTTCGTAACGTGGGCATTGCTCAGTGGGCTACGTGCCACTCCACCTGCATAACTGAGGCCTCGCCCTTGGCCAGGCATGCCACTATAGGTATGCAGCAACTGCTTCGATACATGAGCAGTGCTCAGTAGGTTACGTGCTACTCCACGTTCAGCCCGCAAGCCATGCTCGGGACTGTTGCCCAATTCACCTTCGGTGTTTGACAGCTCGAATACTTCGATATCCAGCACCGTCCTGGTCCAGTACCCGCGCCAATAGTGCTTCGGCTTCATAGCAGTGGTGGGTTCATGAATCGCAAAATTATTACCAGGAGACGTGGGCGTAGCACCCAAGGTCTTCGACCTCCAATCTTTCCATGATGCATGCTGTTCCAACCATGCCATACCAAGGATAAAGTCTACCTTACTCCCAAGTAAAAGACTAATCGGCTTTGCACGATATTAAAAACACAAAATTTGACAAAAAAGTCCTCGAGGACCCTCGGGGCACACTGACGCAAGTCTCCGTCGCTAAGCAAACAGCGACGATGTCACTTAACCGTGCTTTCAGCGCCTCATTATACAGCTGACTTCCTTCGATCGTGGAGTGCCGAAGATAATTGTCCAACTTCCCTGAATCGATAAGGATCTTCCATGGATTCTCAAAGCCCTTCACGATTGCTTTTACGACCAGCAAGCCCGAATTGCATACAGTTCCGTGGTTTAGAGCACAGAGCTCTTCGGGGCCGAGCTCTGCTGCCTTCTACCTCCTTGAGGCTCAACAGAACTCAGTTCTTCCCCAGTATGGCACCCCGCGCCTACTGGGTGTTCTCGTTTTCCCGCGTCAAACCAGACTAGTTAGAAGCGGGACGTTGGTTTGACGAACCTTTACGCGACTTGTGCAGGGGACAACCAGTCCGAAGGTGACAGGTGTCTCCACAGACAAAACACCGTCGGTTGTTCAAACGCTGTCGGTAACTCGGAGCTCTCTTCCTCTCGCTCAGCATAGCCGAGATCCATTGGCTCAGGCCCGCTTGACGAACTCTGAGGGTGTGCATTTCAACCAAGTCATACCGACTTAAAGTTTAATTCGGCATTCAATGCCACATTTCTCGCTTCATCAAAAGACGATGAGTGCACACGGAAGACTTTTATTCTGTCCACACCAGTGCGGAGGCCTTCCGTATATACTGTCACTGTGACCGCCTCAAGGAGAGGATCAGCTGCCATCCCGGCAATGATTGAAAAAAATCCACCAACTTATCTTGCCTTGTCTGGCCGCAAGAAAACGCGATTGCACGCGGTATGCCTGGCTAGGCGGTGAGAATATTCGCAAAAGCTGACGCTTCATCTTCTTTCAGGAAAGGACTGCCGCTTCGGCCGCAACACCGCACGTTAGTGCCCATTCTCGCGCTTGGGCTCCGAGCTTGGTGATAGCTAGCGCCACGCGCTGTTGCTCGTTCTGAAACATGACGATTGCCATAGCTATTTCGGCATCTCTTACCCTGAGCAGGATATTCTCTCCATTCTAACCTCAAAGGTCTTATTGCTCACCATGAGCGGCTTGCGTCGGGAGGAATCATCCGTCGTCGACGGTGGCGTCATGGACGCAGTCGACACTGTCCTTTTTAGAAAGCGATGGGCGTCATAGTCAATGCAAAAAACAGCTCTCGTGCCGCAAGGACTGGTCAGGATGCTGGAAGTGGAGATTTCGTGAGCGCGTCAGACGCGACTTAGCAATGTTGAGGAGGAAGGAGAACCCGTTGTCTAGAGCGGATAAACGGATGAAGTGTATCTCAGCTGCCAACAATCTAATAGCTGCTGAGCAGCTCTGCGCTCTCTCTTTGCGGTCGTACAAAACGACTGCGTCTTGCGCGCGTCATTTGCCCTCGATTGATAATCGGGCTCCCACGCAAGGGCTGACGACAAATGCCTCTTGGGGGATCGCCACGTCCTTGTAGGCGCAGGGCGACCTAAATCCTTGCCTCAAAATGCCGTTGTCAATTTGGCTCAGCTCTAAGAACTGGGACTCAATCTGAGCGAGATGGGCTTGCAATTTCAATTGTATTGCCGTGTATTCTGCATGCGAATGCTTCGACTCTTGGACTCCGCAGAGGGTGCTCCTTAAAGATGCAGACTTGGTAGCCTCCACCGTATCAATGTGTCTAGTAAACTCTGCCTTTACAAAGGTATACATGTGATGTATATCACTTAGACCGATTTAAATACATTATAATCTCTGACAATACAACTTTGTCATCTTCTGACGTGCGGTCCTTTTTGGATTTCCAATATCTCCGAAGTAATATGCGTTCACATTAATCAGTACGTACCCAGTAACTGCCAGCTAAAATCTTATCCAGAGAATGTTCTCTGGCTACTTTCAGAAAGCGTGTTGATTGCTAAAAGTTCGAAGAATGGTGATCCCATCGCGACTTGTCTGCTTTGCGATCACTCAAATATGCTATTGTGTCTCTCATCATTTAAGAAACTTAGGTCTGAAGTAGGATTGGCTTAAACAAATTTCAAACAGGGTCTGGAGTAAAAAGAATGCAATGTGAAGATGATTCGTTCGCATACAGATCCATGCTAAATCATGAATTTGAGCAGAACAACCCTTCGCTTATTTGGGGATATAGCGTTCCAAAGGCAAAGCACATTGTGTGAAAGGTGTAGGTACGCTCGCAAGGTCAGGCGACAGCTGCGAAAGGATTTAATCCGATATCGCATGACATTGATTGCAAAAGAAGGCAATGTCGGTATTCTAAAGTCGACAGATTGTATCTGCTAATCAATCTTTAGAATTTTGCAACTCGTCAAAGCTTGGCTGTCGCTATTCTAGCTTTGAATTCCCACAATAATATGTCTGCATTAACGTGATGAGCAAGAAATGGCGGAAGTCCAAAAGCAGATATCAGCGCTGATAATTGGAAGCATGAGAGCTTTACCTAGGAGCAATAAAGGGTGCAGAAGTTTAACTCGCTCAAACCGTTTCTGTTCTGATTACTGTAAACATTTTTGGATGGCCAATAGTTTGAGGTAGTCAAAGCGTGTCTAGATTGAGGCATAAACTTGATCATATGTGCAGATTCCACGGTTTGCGCTGCGCATTGAAACAGCGCGATCACGAAGGGTTGGTCACGGGAACTTCTAGCAGCCTCGCCTTGTACTACCATCTGAGCACTAGTAAAAGGCCCATGACAAAAGGTGAATCCTTCTATCAGGGGATGGACCACCGGATGGCTACGCATAAATATAAAGATAAATATTGGCTTTAATGTGCGAGGCAGTGGATTCACCAAATACTATTCTAGGGAATGAAAGATGCATACAATCTTCGCTTAGTACTTATTCATTGTGCAAGGAGTAAAGAAAAAGTTTCGAGTACCATGTGAATAGGCTGCAGCTTGTCCGGTTTGGAATCTGAATCCAGTGTAATAAAAGGTAACATACTAAAAATCTGCATGCAAAGTCAAAATTATCGCATTGAAATTATGAGACCTGAAATAACTGAAGCTGAGTAGACTAGCCGACTGTCTTACCATGTTGACCTAAGCTGATCATTCCGATAATTCTAAAAGTATCTAAAGCTACTCGTCCTAGTTTTACTTCAGTCACACCTGAATACTCAGTCAAGTGCGCATTTCCAACATGCGAGATGGGTTTTTGGGAGACGAGGATGATACATGGTCAGTATCAGGACGCTTCTGGGATGGTCCTTTGGAAAAGGCTCGAATAGTCTCCGAATTTGTGTTGGCTTCGGCATCAGTATTCGGGAATGCAATACTGGTAGAGGAATGAAAAGTCTCGGAATTCGTGTTGGCTTCAGCATCAGTTTTCTTCGGGGAATGAAGAGTCCCCGAATTTGTGTTGGCTTCAGAATTACCAACGTGTCCGGCGCCCTCATTTGTGCCTGAGGATGGTTGCTTGGGAGCAGGCGGATGGACTAACGTCTCAGTTGTTCCCACCACGGTTGACTCACCAGGTGTAGGCTCTGCTTTCAGTTTCTGATCCTTTGGATTGACGTTTTCGCCCGCAATCACAGTACTTGAAACAGCAGGCGTGTCTTCGGATGTTCCTCGAGATTTTGTTTCTGATGTTGTCGGATTGATAGTTTCACCCGTGGCCACTGATGGGGAGCCTTCAGCAGTTCCTTCAGCTTTTTTCTCTGATGTTGTCGTCTTGATGCTTTCAGTCATCTTAATATCCGTGGTGTCTTTCGGAATGCTTTTAGGGAAAGAAGGTATCTCGGAGATCTCTTTTGTAGAAGGTGTTGATTCTGGCTGTGATTTCTTCCAACGGAATATACCAATAATTCTGTTGATGAAGTCCTTTAACCAGTTGATAACACGCCTCATAGCTGACGGATGTTCGACTGCTTCTTCGCCTTTGATGGCTTTGGCCGTTCCTGAAGTCTTGAATTTTTCAGGAACACTTTCGCCTTCCGTTGTTTTGGCCTTTGCGTCCGCCTTGATCTCATCCGGCGATCTGAAAGGTGATGGCGGTCTGACCTCTCCCGTTACTTCAGCGTCATCATTTTTCGGCGCTTTGAGAGGTGGTGATGACTTGGCTTCACCCGATGCTTCAACGTTTTTTGGGACTTGGTGGGCTTTGGTTTCCATGTTTTTCAGAGCCTCTTCTACACTTTCGACTTTCGCACCGAATTCTTCTACAGCTCGGGGTAATATGTTTTCACTATGTTGAAGATTCAAGTCCTTTGCCGCAGTCGTAAATACTGCTGCTTCAGCTTCAGTCTTTACAATCCTTTCTTCGCTATCCATCGATTCGTTATCGTCTTCAGCTTTCAGATGCCTCTTACCAACTGAATCGAACAGTTCAGTCAGAGGACGCTCCAGTGGAACGCTGGAAGAAGCCAAATTAGCTCCATGGGATGCAATTCCGCTTGCGTGCAGCGTGACGGTAGCCAGTAGCGTGAGGAACGATTGGTGACGCATAATGAATGCTGGATGCTGTCGAGATTCTGAGTTGAGTTGGTGTTTGCTAAGTTTGACGATTATTCGATTGTGAGGCTTCGGAATCGCAAGAAACCGATCATTGGGGGTCACCTCTATCGGACAAGATAACCAGATGGAGGAAGGGCAATTGCTCTTTATCCAGATACTGATCGCCGCTTCAGATGGGGTTGCGAGAAAGCACATCCTTGCCGCATACCTGAAGACTATGCGGTATGGGCTCACTTCTATTTCATTTAGACCTGAATCACCATCAAATAATAGCTAAAACATATGCATGGACAACAATCCTAGAAACGGATCGTATCTCCGGATGGGACAAGAAAGCACATGGCGATGCACCCGTATCTATATAGAAATGCTGAGCCTCTTGAAGACTATGCGGATTGGGACGACTCTCTATTGATTTGCGACCAGCTTTTACATGATCTGGATACTCTCTTTCTATTCATTCGGTTGTAACGCTAGCTTTTCATGTAGATTACTTAGCCGCTAAATTATGCCAAACCGCGATGCCAGATACACATCAATAAGGACATTACGAGGACACATAGATCTACGAGATTAGGATGCATTTCTTTTGCAAATCATTTAATAAAACCAATTTGAATGTTTTATGATATATTAAAGGCTAAAGTGGCTTTTTTACATTGTATCAGAGCTAAGTTTTGTGAGAAGTGGACTGCTATTAAAAAAAGCGTTTAATTGTGAGAGAAAATCGCAGATCAGAGTATATCGCTCTTTTCCAATCGATTATATGCAGCTTGTCCATATTTAGTATCCTACAGGAAATAATGCGCTGCTTTCACATCTCTGATCCAAGCATGAGCTGTGGGATAAGCTGTGTGACGACACTACGACTACTCTTGATGGTAATACTGTGGCAAATTTGTGTTGTCCACTCTGATGCATCCTCTAGATACCTACTGGCTCTACTTTGGTTATGCTTAGAAGCCGCCATTACCATGGCCTTTTCAGTTGGTCATCAGCGCGTCACATAGGTCAGCAAGGAGGAAGTACACATTGTGATATACCTGACGAAGTTGACATTGGGTTTGTACAAATGTGCCTTACCAATGCCGCTTGGAATGATACAAGTATTCTCGTCAGAAATATTCTGCCAGATGGTATCCAATCAAAATGAAACTACAACAAATTAGGATACACGAATTCTTCCAAATTTTTTTGAAAGTTTAAATTGTGCTCGGCTCTGAACACTTGCCTAGTTGTACCTCTCCTTAGTTGCCTATCTTACCGCCTCGATGCTTCTCGGATACGGTGCTGCTGTCGTTTGTTTATATTGATCACATAACCCTTGAACATTCAGCTTCATTGAAGTGACTGGCTGCAATTGTAGTGTGGTTGTCCATCAGTACCAGCAGTAGCACATCATGGCAATGCAGCACTTTAAGCTGGCTTGATTTGAGGAACCCACACAACCCATGAATTTAAAAATCCGCTCTAGCGCACTAGCGAAAAAAATGATGACAGTGAATCGCTGAGCTTTGCCAGATACGACAAGTCTTCAGACACAACGATGCAACGACATTCGAAAATATTCGAATGTGAAGACTGGCGCAGCCGATGCAAAATCTTCTTTGAAGATAACGGTACTTAACCGCTTTCGTGATGTCGCAATGATGGCATGTAGCGCTGATTTCGTAGCAGATGGAGATCTTGTGCTCAAAGAATCGAACATGCTTGCTGCTTTAATTGCAATATTACAATATTTATCAACGCTTGTGTTGTGGGTCAGTCGAGAGTCGGATATTGCCTCTCGCTAACCGACGCAAGAGTTCCTACTTAGAGCTGTACGAGCCCATTTCGCTCGACTTTTTATACATACTCCCTTAAAAACAGTACCACGGTCGACTATAGGCCAACAACAAATTTAACATGTAATAGACTTATGAATCAATAAGTCCATCCCCCGTGGCACATTGTCCGCTGCATACCACTCCCAAGCGAGACAATATAGTCTTCGCGGTTGTTCTTTGAGCCTCCCGTTTGTGCACGCTTCGTTTGGGGAAATGATAACTTTCAGCCTTTTTGAGCATTTCATTTTTGATTAAAACAAACAAAGTTTCAGGGCATCTGCTTATTTTTCATTAAGTGTGGAATTAATCTTATCATTTGCCACATGGTGCGGAGGCTGGGTTATTTAGCTTAGGGTCTAAACAGTCTCGACACAAAAACTGAAACTTATATTTATGAAGAATCTGGGTCTTAAGGGTTTAGCGAGACACAGACAGGTTAAAAGCCAAACGCAGGTCCGTCGCAGACTCAACATTCTGTTCTCTGTCATATTCTCCCCGTCGTTGTGTTCCTGCCATCATCGCAGCGGATGATAGTCTGGTACACGCTTGACGGTATGAGCAATGACTCCATCGATATATTACCCTTGGTGGGTCCGTTAATCTTGCTGGTAAGTGCGTTGAGTCTGCAGCAGTATCTACTAAAAAGAGGGAGGAAAAATAGTCGATGACGTTTGAAGTGTATTTTAACCCCTTGCAACCACAAAATAGCACAGTCTGCAACCTTTTGAAATCTGGATGGTGAAATAGCAAATGATGTATTAGGACCAAGGCATTTTCCCTGCACCTAGCTCCTAGAATATGCACCTGAACCGAGCCCCCCCCCCGAGGCCCAGAGAGAACCCCCGC
>NW_020188460.1:105054-111601 GCF_900000015.1 Plasmopara halstedii
GCTCACGCCATTGCGGAGGTCCTCCACTAATACGGCACTGTGACCACCTTCGGAAGAAGGTTGAGTCGAGAACTAACTACGTATGTTTGCTCTGTGACATACACTCCGTTTAAACCAAAATAATGTCGTTTCGTTTAGCCATTAAATTATCTATATCTCTTGGTGCGAGACCAACAGCCAACGTATAACACGAATTTTCCCTTGCGTAGTCCTATTGTCGCCATTTGTACAAAATCGGTATTTAAATGTTCACAATAACTCGAAGTGAAATGAGAATTTTGTACGATTGTATAGAAGTGTAGGATGGGCGTACTCATTAGTACAGTGCGTACCATCCGTTACAAATATGTAGTCCACAATTCTTTTATCTTTTTGAGATCTGAACGCACATCCACTGCTCATGATACTTTTTCCCCTGACCCCTCTTTGCGTCAGAGGACAACTTCATTATACTACATCAAAAGATTCGGCAAGACTCCAACAGAAGTCTGACACTTCATATTACATAAAATAACTTGGCAAGACTCCGAGAAGAGCGCGAGGCTTGCTACAAACGCCCTTAAAGCTGAAGTCGGCAATATAGCCAAGGTGTTCTCTGATAGGAGCGGTCGCAGCTACTCTGTAAGTTCTGACTCAAACCTTCACCCTCATGACCGAGCTGTTTACTAAGGACAAGGCGTTGGCGCTATGACTCTCCTCTGCATGAATTACGCACTCCGTCTCCGTTCGCCATGGCAAAAAGTGTCGGGACATTCCGCTGCACTATTCAGAATGATATCCAGCTCATCGAGAATGAGCTAGACCTGGCTCAAAAATCTCAACTTGCCCGACTGCAAGCGCAAAAAGTCGCAATGCCTCCTGCAGATCTCGTCACGCAGTGGCTGTAAATATAGACCACCCTTAGATAATTGATTTCAGTGAAAAGCAGGCTCAAAAGCTATCTGAAGAAACGGGAAGAACTCTAAATTCATTTTTGCGCGTCCCTTACCTCGACACTCTCTTGGACACAGCAATGCAAAATAAGCCATAGAGGTGCCAGGAGCACTATACGTATGTTGTCCGACTTTAGCTCCTTCATCCACTCCAATGCTGATATATCACTGCACCGAATGAATTTTAGTATTAATGGTTGACCTTGGTTATACACAGCACAACTGACACTTTCACACGCTGTGCCCATCGATAACAGCTTTGAGCTCATCTCTCACCGCTGTTAGCGGAATATCCGTTGCTATCATGAACAATTGGTATTACACATCGACCAAGTCGAGTGCAATGTTTTTGTAGAGCTAGCCATATTGTTCTAGAAAATATCCTTTTTAGGTATCGGCGTGCCGGAATGGTGGCAACGTTTAGTTTATTTTTTAGCGTAAACGATACGCCACTTGCCGTTCGGCTTCCGGGCACATACCGTGGGAAGACTTGCTCTCACGCACAATTCCTGCATCGTGATTCGCACGGAGAAAGGCGTCAATAACGTCACACTGCTCCGTGGGCAGGGGCCATTGGCGCTTTACGCGGTATTTGGTTCCCGGAACCAGGTCAATCTACCTCGGTCCGGAGACGACGTCTTGAAATTCCTTTACCAAACGAGAGTACGGATCCGAGGGATCCTTCAGGATCGACCATCTACTTAGTGTCCAGTACAGCTTCATCCAGAAACGACGACGAGTTAATTTCCTCGTTCGGTCGTATAATGATCACCTCGGTTATATTGCCAGTCTTGAGGGCACCGCTAAACTCTTTGAAGGACATCCCGTCCAGCTCAAGAAGAGCGCCCGCAGCGGGAATAGCCTCGAGGGTGACGTCGCCGTCTTCCTCTTCCGTCATATCGCTGATAAGGGTGTATAGCTGTGAGCTATCGTCTACGGTAGACACACCCTGGGTCAGGGTGAACGCCCTGCGTCTTGCAGATAGCATACGGCATCGCCGTCTCCTCTCTATGGAGGTTTTACGTCTCATCGAGAGCAGTGGGAACACGTACTCGGCGTCGTCCAGTGTCCCCACTCCCTGCTCCATCAAACCCTTGATGGTATTAACAATATTCGACGAAGAGCTGCTATTTTCACAGTCTTCGTCCAGCGGATAACGTGCCACTCCACGCGCATCAGAAGGGCCTTGCCCAAGACGCCTCGGATCTCGACTGACCATGCCTCTCTTGGCATACAGCAACTGCTTTGAAACGTGAGCAGTGCTCAGTAATTTACGTGCCACAAAGTCGACACGACTTGGTTGGAATGCACACCCTCTGAGCTCCTGAGCCAGTGGATCTCAGCTATGTTGAGAAGGAGGAAGAGGGAGAGCTTTGAGCTGCCAAGCAGCGTTTGAACACCGGATGGTGTTTTGTCTGTGGAGGTACCCGACACCTCCTGACTGGTTGTCCCCTGCGCAAGGCGCGTAAAGGCTAATCAAACCGACGTCCCGCTTCTAACCAGTCTAATTTGTCATGGGGAAACGACAAAAACCAGTAGGCGCGGGGCGCCCTTCTGGGAAAGAACTGAGTTCTGTTGAGCCTCAACGAGATAGAGGGCAGCAGGGCCAGCCCCGAAGAGCTCCGTGCTCTTGAACATGGAGCGGTTATGCAATCCGGGTTTGCTGGTCGTAAAAGCGAACGTAAAGGGTTTCGATTAGCCACGGAAGATCCTTATGGATCCTGGACGTCGGGTAATTATGCTCGACGCTCCACGAGGGAAGGAAGTCAGCTGTATACTGAGGCGCTGAAAGCGCGGTTAGGTGACACCGTCACTGTTTGCTTAGCGACGGGGGCTTGTGTCACTGTATCGAGATTTACTGTGGACCTCGGTGTCAAGTTTCTTGACTTCGATAGCCTGGAATGCTGCTTAGTCTTCGACTCGGATTCAGGGTATGACCTTTTCCTTCGTATGTCATGGTTGGAACACCATGAGCCATGGATCAATTGGACGTCCTTGGCGCTACACGCACGCTTTCTAGTGGAGCGTTGGCGAGTCATGAACCAACCTCTGTTAGGAAGCAGAAGAGCTATTGGCGCGGGCACTGTACCGGGACTGTCAATGTGCTGGGTATTGGAGTATCCGAGTTGTCAAACACCAAAGTTGTAATGGACAAGAGTCCCAAGCCTGCCTCGCGGGCTGACGTGGAGTCGCACGTAACCCACTGAGCACTGCTCTCGCTACGAAGCAATTGCTGCATGACAAGAGTGGCATGGTCGGCCAAGAACCGAGGCTTCGAGGGCAAGGTCCCAGTGATGCACGTGGAAAGTTGAACCTGGTATTCAATGCTACATTCGCCGCTTCTTCAAGAGAAGATGGATGCACATGGAAGACTTCCACGCCCTGCAGAGGTCCTCCATAAAAACGGTCACTATGACCGCCTAGGGGAGAGGATTGGCTGCCATACCGGCGATGAGAGTTCGCAAATCTTGGAGAAAGTCCACCAATTCCTTCTTGCCCTGTCGGGCGGTAAGGCAACGTGATCACAGGCGATATGCTTGGTTAGGCGGCGAGAAAACTCGCAAAAGATACAGCTTCAGCTACTTCCAAGAGGCGAACGTCACTTCAACCAAAGAACTGCACGTTAGTGCACATTCTCGCTCTCGGTCCCCGAGCTTGGAAATAGCTAGAGCTAGCCACGCACTGTTGCTCGTTTTGAATCTTGGCGGATGCGATAGTCATGTCGGCCTCTCTCACCCAGAGCATAGAATTTTCACGGCCCATACTCTCGAAGGTCTTAACGCTCACCATGAGCGGCCTGAGTCGGGATGATTTATCCGTCGTCGACGGTGACGTCATGGACGCTGTCGGTGCCGACATATTTTGCTCTAGGTGCTCTAGAACAGCAATATAATAGTTCGAAAAAAGGATATAGGAAGGGTAGAGGTAGAAGTGATGTGCGCTTGTGTGCGCAAATGCAGAAATGAGTATATTAATGCTAGGCGCGCTAGCACGCAATTGTGTGGGTCCACGCGCAAATGCCTTGTGGGCCACACAATATACTAAACCTAAGTTTAAAGCTTCCAACACATCCTTAGGTATTTGGAGCACTCTATCTCAGTCTTTGCGCAAGCCTAACAAGTCCACTCTTTAATACGCAGACATATGCAGTCTTAACCATAAAGGCTGATCGCGCACCAAGCATCTTTAGTGGTAAGTAAACTCACAACTTTGCGGTCTAGTATAATGATGCTAAACCACTTAAGCTAGTCACCATAACTTAAAAGTTTGTGCAAGCATTGAATTAGCAGCACAACTAACACGAAAACGCCTCTAAGCGCGCGCTTATCGCTACGGTCCCTGCGAATCAAGGTGTTGCACGCCCCTAGGGCCAAGCAGGAACATCAGCTCATTAAGCCCGTCCTGTATGCCCTGGGACAAATAGGAGAATTGCTCCATCCTCATAGAGGATCAACCATAACAACTCAGGCGTAGATTGACTACAAAAGCTATCAAGTGCAGCAGGACTACCGAAGTTCTTTGCTTAAAGGAAGCTTACTAAGGTCACTGATTCTGCGTTCTATACTAGAACCACTTCGAGTGTAGCGGATCGCAATCCGCTACCTTCAA
This sequence comes from Plasmopara halstedii, assembly GCF_900000015.1. Classification (NCBI taxonomy): domain Eukaryota; phylum Oomycota; class Peronosporomycetes; order Peronosporales; family Peronosporaceae; genus Plasmopara; species Plasmopara halstedii. The sequence goes on from NW_020188460.1 coordinate 109,596, forward strand.
GAATTCCCAAGACCTTTACCAAAGCAAATAAACTTTACCGTTCATAATGTAAATTTCTATTTCTTTTGTTGATTGACGGCGAAGTCGCCTATATTTAAATCCATATGATTTCCTAATTAAATAGTCAAACCTAATAATAAAGTGCATAACAACAGGCAGTCCAGCCACATAGTGGCTTCTTGCTAACGAGTAGCCACGCCATTGTGTGTTCACACCATCTTGTGTGACCCACCCCTTCATACCAGGATACGTGGAATCGCGTTACATTGATGGAGGTTCAAAGCTCATGATCTGTCAAGGAATTCAAATGGCATACATCAGATGACACAGAAAGACTTACCGGCACTTCCGTATCGACCACAAAAATGCGAGAATTCGTCATGTATGCTGAAGTAACTAGGTTAAAGTAGATAACGAGTAAAAAGCATTTAGATGTTATGGCAAGCATAATGAGCTTATCAGTGCGTCATCTATAATGACAAATTACTGCTTAATGCATTGCATGAGTCTAGCAGTACACATCGCCTTTCGTATTAGACTACTGTCACTCTGATATCGTACTTCATACCAGATAATTGGAGTTCACCAAAGTGCTCAATTACGGTAAATTTACTTTGTTTCTTGCACGGTATGTACTCACACCACAACCTCGCTACATTACACTACGCACAATTGTTTTGTTGAGTGATGATGTTGCAGCTGTAAGCTTATCATGTACTCATAAACTTTATATTTGTCTATTTACTTGTCTAATCTTATATTAGCTTAGTGATGCTTATTCCACTCATCACAAGATCGATGGCCGAAGCAAACAATTCAAATCGGTACATGCTGTTAAGACTTATCGTCCCATTTAAAATCTGCGCTCGCTTAGCATGTGAGAGGTACAGGGATCGATACCATGCTTATCCAGGTGTGTGATGTCTGGTAGAGACAGGGTAATAAGATAATCGTGCAAATAATGCATTTCTATGAAATTTGAAAGGGAGGCGGTACTGCGAGTGGAACTGCAAATGAGTGTTAAGTATGCTCCTGTAATCAATGCTTGCACTAACTCATGAGTTATGGTGACTGGCTCAAGTGGATTAGCATCGTGATGCGAAACGACAAGTTGTGAGTCCAATTCCCACTAAGGACGGTTCACGCAATGGCTGAGTTAGAGTGTTCCACATACCTTAGAATGGGTTGGTAGATTTAGTACATTGTGTGGCCCGCAAGGCAGTTGCACGTGGGCCCACACAATTGCGTCTAACATTAATACAGTCACTTCTGCATTTGCACACACAAGCACACATCCCTTCTACCTCTGCCCTTCTTATATCCTAAAGGGTTAAGTTTAGCTGCTCTGTAATACACGTCTGGTCTCATATGCTAGCGCTCTGCGGGCCTCACAATATATTAACATTAAGTAAAAGTTGCTAGGATGCTAACAACCAATTCGAAGTAATGTGTATCACGTTTACTTAGTTGTTGAGAATCCGAATGCAACCACAAGCATGAAGGTGTTTGGGCTGCGCTTCTTATTGAGGATCTTAGACCCCCATTCATTCACTTGGCCTTAAGGTAATTGCTTAACGGCTATAGCACTAATATATAACCTTTGATGCACACGATGACCAATGAATTTGACCGCGTAATTACTACATGTGATGACGAAAACTTAAAAATTTCAGCAGAAAGTGGTAGTCATTTTTATCATCGCAATTTTCACCACGAGCCTTTTTTACACTTCGCCATCCTAGGCATGTTTTCTAGATCGCCGCTCGCTTTTGATCACCTCAATTTGTATCATCGGCTTGTAAAGACATCGATCTGTCAACATGACCACCAAGATGCCGTTGACGTTGCCTAGCTGTTGAATATTATCACATAACATCACACACAGATCTGCTTAAGATCTATTAAATGTTCTATGTGTGCAAATCCAGGCGACATATTTCGCAATCATTATTTCGCAATCATTAATAGACAGATCGCATAGTAATAAGCAGCTTTTGCGGAATGAA
>NW_020188460.1:111611-118878 GCF_900000015.1 Plasmopara halstedii
GACAGCCAACACCCGGAGGGTTCCGATAAACTGGCGGCGCCGACGCATTCGGAGAGTGTTTCACCATTTTTCACATCTCACACGTGCGCACATATGTGTTCATTCATTTGTACAGCTTGGGTCAACAGTAGTGACAATTCAGAGATCTGTAGGCCTTTTCATGAGACGACCACTGACTGTGGTGTCGTGGTCGTCATAGAGGATACGGTACTTTAAACACTTATCGTGATAAAACACAATTCTTGACGTATCCATCGAGTCGGCTCTCTGATACAGCAATCCAATATTCAATGGACATTCGTGCCGCCGTGCGCGCAGTCTCGATGACAACGTCTTCTCCGATTTTATAAACTCGTTGCTCCTAAAAGCCCGTAGCAGTGCTACGCAACATCATCACCCGCGATGCGGCGCGGATCAAATTTCACACTGACGACGTACATAAGCAAGCTCGTAATTCGGTCTGCATGACAGCGCATCAGCCAATGCATTCTGCTTTACTGACTTATACTTCATCTTGAAGTTATATTCTGCGAAGAAGGAGATGCATCTGGCCAATCTCTGCGAGAGGTGAGGCGACTGAGTCGCAGTACGTAGTGACGAATGATCTGTGTAGATCACAAACGGCTTTGAGCCGAGCAGGTGAACCCTGAACTTGACAAGTGCATACTTCATCGCAAGTAACTTGTCGTGGACTGGGTAGTTATTGTCTTTCGCGTTACGCTGGCAAAATTCGAGCTAGATCACCTGATTTCGCCCCTCGGCGTCTGCTTCCAGCAGTGCACAGCCGATGGCAACGTCCGAAAAGTCTTAGACGGCGATTGAGGTCTAGCAACGCCAAAATTGGTGCATTAAGAAGACTATATTCAACCCCGTCAAGAGCCTCCAGTGCTTGTTGTCCCAACATCATTCCGCATCCTTCATAAGGAGATTCAAAATTGGCTGTGCCATTTCGGCATAACTGTTGCCATACTTGTGCAAGTAATTGGCGAGCCCAAGCCATCCTTCTGGTTCCTTTAAAACCGGCCATTCCACGATAGCCTTGACCTTAGCGGGGCCCGCACGAAGGCTACGCTTCTCAATCAAGCACCCTGAAAAGAGGATATCTTTGGTGCCGAAGATGCACTTGTCTGCATTGGCATACAGCTTTTTCGTGCGCAGCACTCGAGCACCACCCTGAAATGGACGATGTGATTTTTTACAACGAACAAAGATGTCGATAAATTATGTCTGTGCATATGCCCGTTGGGACCCGAACAAATGCGTCACAGGACGATTAAATGTTCTTGGTGCATTTGACAGCCCTTAAGGCATCATCAGCCACTCCCAGAGCATGCCGCTCGGAGTGCCCACCGCTGTCAATGGTGTATCACTCGCTCTCATGAGCAATTTGTAATACCCATCGACCAAGCCGAGTGCACTGTACTTTTTCTGCCAACCATGTTGTTCTGGAGAATATCATCCTTGGAATTGGCGTCTGTACCGGAATGGTGGCAGTGTTTAGATTATTGTAAGCGTGAACGATACGCCATTTGCTGTTCGTCTTCCGGACACAAAACGTTGGTGTCGATCGGGTAGACTTGCTCTCACGCACCATTCCTGCATCGTTTTTTGCACGGAAGAAGGTGTCGATGACGTCACACTGCTCCTTGGGCAGGGCCATGTTACGCAGTATTTGATTCCCGGAACCAGGTCGATCTCATGCCGCACACCTCGGTCCAGAGGTAGGATCGATGACGGGTCCTTTGATACGACGTTTTCACCAAAAGAAAGAACGGATTTGAGAGGTCCTCTAGAATCGATGATCTACTTAGCGCGTTCAGCACCCACTTGGTGTCCTCCTGGACAGTTGCATTCAAGAGCGATGACGAGTTTATCTCCTCGTCCGGTCGTATAATGACCACTCCTCGTCCAGTCGTTTAATGACCGCGTCGACTAAGTCGCCTTCCTTCAATGAACTGCCGAACTCTTCGAAGAACATCTTGTTCAGCTCAAGAAGAGCATCCACCTCAGGAATAGCCCCAAAGGCGACGTCGCCGTCTTTCTCCGCCGTCACCGATAGCTGTGCGCTATCGTCTACGGTAGACACACCCTTGGTCAGGGTCGACGCTCTGCGTCTTGCAGATAATATAAGGTGTCGCCTTTGCCTCTCCACGGTGGTTGTGCGCCTCGACGAGTCAAGTGAAAACATGCGTTTAGCGTCGTCCAGCGACCCCACTCCCTGCCCCACTGGAGTCTTGATGTTATTAAAAACATCCGACGAAGGGCTGCTAGTTTCGCATTCTTCGTCCTGTGAATAACGTATCACTTCACGCGCATCTGAGGAGCCTTGCACAAGAGGCCTCAGACCCGTCCGATCATGCCACTCATGGCATGCAGCAAATGCTTTGAAACGTGAGCAGTGCTCAGTAGATTACGTCCCACACCATGCATCACTGGGGCCTCGCCCTCAATACCTCGGCCCTTGGCCGCCCATACCACACATGGCATACATCGACTCCCCCGATACTTGAGCAGCGCTCAGTGGGTTACGTTCCGCTCCACATTCAGCCTGCGAGCCATGCTTGGGACTTCTGTCCCATACACCTTTGGTGTTCAGCAACTCGAGTAGTATATTGAGTAAAAAGTCGTTTAGCTAGCATTTCCACGTGGTTTGCTTCGAGAGCCTATTCTAGAGTTTGGTAACTCGCGAAGTTTCTGTGTCCATCATTCTTTGCAAAATGCAAGTGGCACTCGCTCAACACATTTCCCAAGAGAAGACTGAAAGGTACTGTTGGAGCTGGCTGTCAAATGCAAAATCAGCTTCGTGGGTTCTACTACCGTACATAAAGCCCAATTGATAATGTTTCCAACAAGCTTGATGTTGATGTATCCGTAAGTAGGCACGTTACAAGTTTAATCATGAATTTGATTTCTGGAAGTGTTCTTATAAGACAATTTGCGGTCTCTCATGTGTAAGTAACATTTTATTATTATCAGCTCAGAAAAAATGAGATTGGAATGACTTTCTAAATGCAATCAGCGCGCGCCTAGAGGCGTTTACAAGCTATAGAAATGCTCTGCTAGAGCATCTACAGCAGATGACGTCGTCGTCTGCATCCATTACGCCACCGTCGGCGGCGGATGAATCCCCCGACCCAAGCCGCTTATGGTGAGAGTAAAGACCCTTAAGGGCAACGATGGAGAGAACTTCCTGCTTTGGGTGAGAGAGGTTGAGATGGCTGTGGCATTCGTTACCTCCTAGACTGAGCTGAAGCTACAGCATTGATAACGCCGCTTACCAGGTATAACGCGTTCGATCGCGTTTCCTTGCCGTTCGACAGGGCAAAAATAAATTGATGGGCTTTGTCAAGGGTTGCGTACTCTCATTGCTGATATGGCAGCTGATCTTCTTCCCGAGGCGGCCACAGTGACCGTTTTTATGGAGGGACTTTGCACTGGCGTTGCCAGAATGGAAGCCTTTCATGTGCATCCGTCTTTTTTCACAGAAGCAGTGATTTGGCATTGAATGCCGAATTCGCGACACGACTTGGTCGGAATGAACACTCTAGCAGCTCGTCGAGCGGGCCTGAGCCGATGGATTTCAGCTATGATGAGGAGCTGGAAGCAGAGCTTCGATTTGCCGAGCAGTGTTTGAACACCCGATGGTAATTTTCTGTGGAGACACCCAGTCACCTTCGGACTGGAGTCCCCCTGCGCGTCGAGGTAAATCGAACTGATGTCCCGCTGTTCACTAGTCTGATTTGTCGCGAAGAAACGACAACACCCAGTAGGCGCGGGGTGCCCTACTGGGGAAGAACTGAGTTCTGTTGAGCCTCAAATAGATATGCGAGTGAGGAGAATTTTCAAAGAGACAACGATGGGTCAAGCGAGGTTCAGAGAAATGTTTCTTGTGTAAACAGCTTGGTCACAAGAAGTCGTCGTGCCCTTATCGGAAGAGCGAGAGTCACGACGAGATTGTATTCTCAGCTATGAGTGGGATCGCTGATGGGAAACCGTATGGCTTTTGGATAGTGGAACAAATTCTAATACAAGTGGAGATCGCCATAATTTTTCAGAGTATCGCACTGGACTTCACAAATCAAAATCAGTGTAGCCAGTCAATGGTAAAATTGTGGCTACAATTTCTCATGTCGGCATGTGATTTTCCAAGAGCTCGAAAGACGCCAGTGGTGACGGTAGCACTTATCTTTAGCACACTTGTCTTGGAAATGAAGCCCCTCCAAGATGGACGAGATTATCAGGGACTATGAAGGTATTAAGAGCGTGGAGGGCTCAATTTAAGGTGTCTGCGAAGGATGTGTATGAGGAAAAATGTCGACTGAAGCGTTTGCCAGGCAATCAAGAAGTGTAGTAAAAACCTCACGCGCATTCGAGATCGTCCATAGTGATGTTATGAGACCGATCAAGCCCAAGTCGAAAGGGGGAGCCCAGGACATGGTCACATGCATCGATGACTTCACACGGTTTGTGCATGTGTGTTTGATTTAGAGCATGGCATTGATACCAGACCGATTCAAGGAGTACTGCGAGATAGTGCATCATCAGTTTGGAAGAAGATTGAAGTGCGTTCGGAACGACAACGGTGACCGGAGTCAGCGATTCGATTCGTTTTGCGCACGATCAGGTGTTGTACTTCAGGCCAGTGCACCGTATTCGCCCTAACAAAATGGGCTCGCCGAACGGATGAACACTAACAGAGATGGCGTGCTCGATCGTTCACGCGATACATAGTGAACGTCAGTGATGGGGAGAAGCAATGATGCAGCTGTGCATATCGTCAACAGGATTCCGGATACCGCTCGGCTTCGCAGGAGTTCATTTGAAGCGTTGACAGGATTAAAGCCTACACTGGAGTATCATATTTTTTTGGGTCGCACGGATATGTACATGTCGACAAAGCCAAGAGGTTCAAACTGGATGAAAAGCATACCGATGTTTTAGGGTACGCTGAAGAAAATAAAAGCCAATCGAAATTAGGACTACGATGCTAAGCGCCTTGTTACGACTCGTACCATTCAACTGGACGAGCGAGTGCCATCCGCGCACGTGAATGTCGATCTTTGCCAATAATTTCAAGTAAACCGATCGAAGGTGAGGTTGATGAGGGGTACGCATCATCGGACTTTCAGTTCAACATAGCGTAGAGGATATAGAGATGGAAGATATTACTGGCGATGACAGGACAGAAGACATGGAGGTGGACCCACCGAGACCGGAAAGTACGATTATTCCGACGCGAACAGCTATCTCGGTGCCGGAACGGGGGGGTCAAGAAACTACTAACCGCCTTCAAAGTGTACTCCTGCCCAGGGATGCGATATCCGACGCAGAACGCCAACGTGCTCATCCGTCTATACCGACGACAACTCCGCCGCAATTCATTGTGCGTGTGACTTCTCCATCTGCCATGGTACTGACAAGAATTCCGCGTGTATGAATCCACCAGGTGCAATTGTGGCAACGTAGCAACTGTGTGATGATTATCATCTCGTGCTTAGTGATGGTAATCAGCGTCTAAAGCGGCTCTCATACGCCCCACCACGAATGCTACCGAGTTCGGACAATGTGCGCAGTGAAGGTAGGGTGTCATTACTCACCAATGGCTTAGATGCAAACGACAACGACAAAAGTGGTGTTCCAGGTCGTGCTTCTGACAAGGGTGGCGATGATAACGAACCCCATAGTAAACGACCACATTTCTAGGCAGCTACGAAATTGCACTATCCGCAAAGGAAGTGCCTTACCAGAAGCGAAAAGCTGGGATCCGATCACACGTCTGAAATCATACATATCCTCTACTGATGCGACCGCGAGAAGCTAAGATTATCGGCTTTAAATGAGTCGTTGCTCTCAAATTCGACGAGAATGGCAATTTGACGCGTTACTGTTGCACTTCTATACCTGCAGACTCATGATGTCGATTATCCTCACACATAATCACTTGTAGCGAGTATGAACACTTTGCGAGTATTTCTAGCGGTGTGCTGCCATCATCAACTTTTCATTCTCAAATTTGACATTGAAACCGCCTTTCTTATTGTTGATGTCAACGAAGATCTTTAGATGAAACCGCCAGAAAGAGTTCAAGTACCCGCGCTGGTATGGTCTGTCAACTCCGACGGAGCCTCTATAAGCTCGAACAAGCTGCGGCAGTATGGTTTGAAACCATTCGTGTAGCTCGGATTCTCACAGTGTCGAGCAGATCCGTGTTTGTCCGTTTGCTATGATCCTGATGATAACGTCCGCGCATCTCCGATAGTTGTTGTTCTCTATGTAGATGACTTACTCGTCGGTGAAAAGACGGAAAAGCAATTACAAACAGAGCACAATGCGCTTGACTTGCATTTCATGGTTAAATGGCTTGGAGATGTTAAGTTCATGCTGGGGATGGAAGTCAAGCACGACCGAACTGAAGGAAAGCTTGTGATCAGGCAAACACAGTTCAATTTAGGACTACTGGAACAATTCGGACAAGATGCGAACAGTGTCCGAAATCCCAAGATTCGTCGTCAATATTCTGATAATACTCATGCTCACTTGGACTCTAAGACCAAGAATCGTGAATTGATTGGATCAATGTTGCATATCGTAAACGCAACACATCCCGACATTAGTATTGCGCTGTCGATACTATCCCAGTATCTGGATGATCCTCGTGAAATGGATTGCCGTGCTGCAATTAGGGTCCTGCGTCACTTAGAAGCGATTGGAATTTGATTCGTGTAGAGCAGTGAACAGCCGAGTGGACTGAAGACCTTGAGCAATACTAATTGGGGAGGAGGTCAAGCTACACGTCATTCGACTTCTGGTGTTCTGATATTGGTGTAGAGCGCCAGTCGTGTCCAAGAGTAAGAAGCAAGCAATAGTTGCGCTTATCACGGTGGAAGCTGAATATGTGGCACTTAAATTGAAAACCCAATAGGTTCTATCCTCTTAAGCAAAATGGGTGTTAAGATCGACAGTGCTACTTCAGTTAGAGTGGACAACAAGTCAGCGATCAGCATCGCAGTGAACCATGGGAATACTCCTAGTGCAAAGCACATTGACCTTCGAGCACATTTCGTGTGTGATCATGTTGAGAAGGGAACCATCAAGCTTCAGTATGTTCCAACCAAAGATCAGCTTGCAGACTTTCTTACGAAAACCATGCCAACACCGCGACTTGTCTAGCATTGTAGTGAAAGTGGACTGATCGAGGATGCAAGTTGAGTATTCTTTAATTTAGCTTTACTTGGTTGATAGTAAACTGAATGGTTATAGCATATTA
>NW_020188460.1:118888-119182 GCF_900000015.1 Plasmopara halstedii
ACTTCCGTGCTCAATGAGCCCTGTGTCAACGACACCAAAGTCACCAAGTCTCGCTGGTTCTGACAGCGAACACGGGCAGAGCGCAACATCGACTCCCGCTAGCGGTGCAATGTCGGACAGTGCGTCCGCGGCACCGGGGGATGTACATCCTAGGCTCGATGAGCACGAGCGTCGCGCTCCGCGCACACTTTTAATGACGAGTGATTTCGTTGAGGATGTGGAGGTGGTCTACTACAAGTCTGACACTCCTTTTCCCGCATGGGATGACGAGGAAGGCGAGCTGCGCCAGCGGCG
>NW_020188460.1:119192-119464 GCF_900000015.1 Plasmopara halstedii
TGCGGCTAAACCGCCTAGTTTTAAATGTATAGATTTTCCTGATTATATATAGTAAAATCAAAATACATGCATAACTACTGGCTACCCAGCCACATATCGTATTCTTATTTGGGTGCAGTCACACCACGCCTATCTCGTGTGATACACACCCCTGTTACCAGGGTACGTGTAACCCCGTTACACCTCCCCCATTCAGATTGATAATATCTGCAGCTCCAATCGATTATTGCCTCAACGAGGCTTGCGTGTCCGCTAGACACTGCAACTTGGTT
>NW_020188460.1:119474-119608 GCF_900000015.1 Plasmopara halstedii
CCCTCGCTCGCATTGAGGACCGCCTGACGGAGCTTGGATAGAAGATGTCTTATCTCCATGGGCGAATCGGTCGCCAGGCCCTCGCGTCCAATCTGGACAAGGCCTTTGGCCGCATTCGGGACCTTGAGTATTCA
>NW_020188460.1:119618-119938 GCF_900000015.1 Plasmopara halstedii
AATTCCGACCGAAGATGGAGGCGTTAAACGGCAGCGAACAGATGCCTTCAATCTGAAAGATATGGAAGAATTGGAGGCACTTGTCAAAACACTTCACGATGGTGATGAACTCAAGGTTGGAAAACTGTTGGAAACTCCGATAATAATCCTTGGTTTATCGATTCGCAAAGGCTTGTACATTCGACAGGAATATTGGAACCTTTATAATATCATCGAGCGACGATTGAGGTGGGATCCATCGCTTTGTAGAATTCTTGTGTGGGGCAGTCCTGGGATTGGAAAGTCAGTGTTTGGATTATTCTTGCTTCTGCTGTTCATGA
>NW_020188460.1:119948-120178 GCF_900000015.1 Plasmopara halstedii
TGTGATGCAACTTATCTCCGCTTGTACTATTCCAAACAAGAATAAGTAAATATCAATATATATAAAATGGTATATAAGGTATCGTTTGGCTCAGGTACACAATACAACGTGAGAACGAAGTTTAAAATAATTAATACAAGTCCTATTTCACATTTGCTGAATCGAAAATTAACACAAGTCACTTTCACACTTGCTCACAACATGCCTGAGGATGCGCTCCTTGATAATAA
>NW_020188460.1:131589-131952 GCF_900000015.1 Plasmopara halstedii
TATCTCCAGTCATGAAAGTGACCGAGTCGATGCTTGACGATGAGAACACGGCGCTTCTTAACACCCTCCCTGACCGTCTTGCGGACGCGGACAAGAAGGTCGACAGGATGTGCAAGCTACTTGAAAACGCCACGAACGCCGACCACATCACGAGGAAGGCGATCGAGTGTCCGCTCGATTTCAATAGCGCGCTGTCGAAGATGGCAGGCAACGGGGCCGAAATCGCTGAGCTCGCACAGATACATACCATCAACCGTGTGTTATCAGCGACGCAGCCGGGTGAAGACCATACTTTCGCCACCAAATGGAAAAAGCTGATGGGAACAACAGTTCCGTCCAAGCGCCTCGACATCTTTGAGACGT
>NW_020188460.1:131962-132234 GCF_900000015.1 Plasmopara halstedii
AATCTCCTTTTCTGAAGATGAATAATCCAGCTGCTTCCGCCTCCCCATCCCCCGCCGACCACCCCCCTCGCGTTGTGATTGGCGATCCGCACCCAGTATCCAGTCGGGTACCACAGTCGGCCCATCATGCTCGGATCCCAACGCCAGCTCCGGACCTCTAACTGGCTCTTTGCCAGACACTCATCTGACCATGCTGTCGTCCCCTCCTCTTCTTCCGTTGCCTCCTCCGTCTACGTTTCCAGCTCTGACGGCCGTTGTGCCTGCTGATGCGG
>NW_020188460.1:132244-132329 GCF_900000015.1 Plasmopara halstedii
TACCAACCAATCCCCTCAAGCCGGTATCAACTGTAGACCGATTGGCATGATTCCAGAACCAGACAGGGGTTTTCGCAAGCACGTG
>NW_020188460.1:132339-132531 GCF_900000015.1 Plasmopara halstedii
CCGAAGTGGAGACAGTGCGGTATCTAGAAGAACGATTCTTTGATGGCTTTCGTAGGTGGTCTCGCCGTGCGCGTACACTTCGAGGTCGCTTGCTTGTGGCACACACCATGGTACTGTCTCGCCTGTGGCACTACACAGTGCATGTGACCATCCCCGTCCCCACACTCCGGCGATGGCAAGCGCTGTTAAATA
>NW_020188460.1:132541-132640 GCF_900000015.1 Plasmopara halstedii
CGGGTCACTGTCTTCATCACAACAGGATATTACGCTGCAGTTTCTGGACCACTGGGGTTCGGTCATGGGCGACCCCTCCAGCTCGGGCGGACGTGATCA
>NW_020188460.1:136251-136387 GCF_900000015.1 Plasmopara halstedii
CTTGGGTCATGTAGGTAAACTATGTACCCTTTAATTTTTTCTGAAATCCCCAGGATGGTACCTGACTCTGAACGCTTTTTTAGAGTTGATCTTGCTTTCCCTGGGTCTCTAAACACTCTGCATATCGACCCGAATA
>NW_020188460.1:137216-137598 GCF_900000015.1 Plasmopara halstedii
TGTGCGCATCTCTTGGACAAAGTCCACCAATTCCTTGTTACCCTGTCGGGTGGCAAGGAAGCGCGATCGCACGCGATATGCCTGATTAGGCGGCGAGAACACTCGTAAGAGCTGCAATTTCAGCTCCACCCAGGAGGGAAACGCAGCTTCGACAGAAGTGCCGCACGTCAGTGCCCATTCTCGCGCTCGACCACCTAGCTTTGAGATGGCTAGCGCTACGCGCTGTTGCTCGGTCTAGAGCATGGCAGTACGATGGCCATCTCGACCTCCCTCACTCAGAGCAGGAGATTCTCTCCGTCCTTCCCCTCAAAGACCTTAACGCTTACCATGAGCGGCTTAGGGCGGGGAAAATCTTCCGTCACCGACGGTGGCGTCATAGACG
>NW_020188460.1:137608-137709 GCF_900000015.1 Plasmopara halstedii
TGGCATGAAAAGCATCTTTGGAGATTGTGTCTCGCTCGATGCTGAATCTTGACGCTGCTTGGTCTAGCGAGGCTTGTGCGATCCTAATTGCAGCGTCATCT
>NW_020188460.1:137719-138707 GCF_900000015.1 Plasmopara halstedii
CGTCATCGAAGATGATCTTCGCAGTGCCTGCGCTGAGACGCCGAGGGGCTAAAGCGCCATTTTGCAACTCGTAGAGTTTGCGCTGACCAATGCAATGCATTCGTCCACCGGCTACACGCCGTTCTACGTGAACGGGCTAATTCAACCACGCGTCAGCGGTGATGTCGGCCCCCTATACCAGACTGAGTGTCCTGCGACACGTTCGCGATGTGTTGGTTGAAAGCCAAGACCTGCAGAAAGAATATGCAGATGAAAAAGGAAGCGGCAAAGTGGAATGCTTTTAAGGTCAGAGATCTGATTATACCTACCATGCCCTTCAAGCCCTTAAAGACGTGGTCCTTCGTGATCGGCGCTCTGCTGAGCGTCATGCTGAAGTAGCATATCGCTGTGCGGACGCTCTTGACGAATTAAAGCACGTCGTGCGCCGGCTGCCTCGCCTTGAAGACTACCGCGCTCTATCGGAGCGACTCCTAGCCGTAAAGCAGGCGAATGCGTCGCTGCATGCGACGGTGGAGCGCTTGGTGCCATTGGAAATGGAGGTTTTTGCACTCCGTGCTCAGAACTATTTGCTGGTTCAACTCCTTTGTGGCCGAAGGCCCATGGGATCCGCTCCGGCGCCAACGCTTCTGCGTTAACTTGCACTGGATCCCGGTACGGCTTGAGCAAGCCCACGTAAATTACCGGGTGGGTGCGCATCGTTTTCGGGAGGTTCAGCGTATTCGCTAGCCCCGCTTGGCCACAATCTTAAACGTTCCGATGAACCGTGGATGAAGCTTCGTCCTAAAAACAGAAGAGGCATGCGCCATCGTTCTCCCCCGTCATACTGTTGACGAGGGCGTCCAACTGTGCACCGTCGTCTATGGTAGACACACCTTGGATCATGGTCGACGCCGGGCGTCTTGCAGCCAGCATACAGCGGCGCCGGCGCCACTGTACAGAGATTCTATGTCTCGGTGAGACCAGGGTGAACACGCACTCCGCGTCGTCC
>NW_020188460.1:138717-139142 GCF_900000015.1 Plasmopara halstedii
CCCGTGTCATGGACTGCCAGCACCCAGTGGATACCGGTAAGCTGGCCAGCGTCGCAGCTGCATTTGGAGAGGGTTTCACCCGTTGACACGTCTCACACGTGTGCACTTAGGTGCTCGTCTATTTGTACAGCTTGGACCACCAATAGTGGTGACTCACAGAGTTGTACGTTTTCTCGCGACCGAGATGGCCGATGAGCGGCGTGTCGTGAGCCTCATAGAGGATGCGATATTTCAAATCCTCACCGTGAGGAACAACAATTCGTGGCGTATCCGTTGAATCGGCGCTATAATAAAGCAAGCCGTTATTCAACGAATATCGGTGCGATCGTGCACGCAGACTTTGTGACAATTTCTTGTCCGAGCTTCTAAACTCCTTGCTCCCGAGAGCCCGTAGCAGCGCTACACACATCCCATCACCCGCATAC
>NW_020188460.1:139221-139692 GCF_900000015.1 Plasmopara halstedii
GAGATCGCACAAGCTGCGCTAGACCAAGCAGCGTCAAGATTCCGCATCGAGCGAGACACAATATCCAAAGATGCGTTTCATGCCGCTCTGAATACGTACCGCTGCTGCGTGTCCCAGACTCGTTGCTATAACCAAGACTCGGCTTTTGACTTCCAAATCCAAAATGCTAAGACGTCTTCCAGATACTTCTTCCGTCCACTTGACCCATCACTCCGGCGGGTGAGTATTGAAGAGGTTCGAACCCCAGAAGGCAATATCTCGCGAAACCCAGCTGATATTTCAGCAAGTTTTCAAGCCCATTAGGGAGCTATCATGGGTGATACTGACAGCTCTACAGGACCACCTCCAAGTGCAAATCCTGACAGTCAACGAAAGCTGCTGGACACGATTGAGAAGCGTCTAACACCAGACGATCAAGCTTTCTTAAATGCCACAATTTCTGGAGCTGAACTCACTGACGCGCTCAAGCAC
>NW_020188460.1:139702-140760 GCF_900000015.1 Plasmopara halstedii
AGTACCTTAATTTGTAGAAGAGAGCCCAGATAGTGGTGTTGAGAATGCAAGAATCTGTTGTTTGCCCTCACGTGCCTAATGCGTGTTACCATCAAAAGCCGATCTAACTAGTTATAATTTACTTACCGCACCAGACCGAGCATCCGGTTACAATGAGCGTAACAAGCGCTGAGGTGTTCATTTATTGTAAAAAAGACCCTTTTGCTTTCGAGACAGCTATTTTGAGACTCACTTGGCCACTCTCGTGAATTTAATAGCTTCACTTCTTGACAGATGACAGCTTACTTTTCCGTGCACTTCATTATGGCCTGGACCATGTCAACTTTACTACAATTACAATCCAAATGTGCCTCCAGGTCGAGACCGATGAATCCCATGTTCTCTCTATTTTCTATTTTTTAGACGGCATGATAGTGTGATGCTCTCGGGGAACGGACTAGAAATCGGTTTATCTACTTCAACGTTGGCAGACATTCCTGATAAATAAGCTTTGCAGTCAAAAGCATACAGTGCGTCAGCACCCTGTTTGTTAATGATGTGGAACTTTTTTCTGCCTCTAAATGCTCCACCCAAGAGCGGAACTAAAGATTCTTATATAACTTTGTAATTATATGCTCTTTTGTTTTAAAATTGGCATATATATGATGATCTTGAAAATATCCGTTTTTTATATTTAGAACAATATAGGTTTTTGTACTGAACAGCGAAAGACGCGTCCCGCGGCCCTCATTTTCTCAAAGTCCAACCACCCGAATACTTATCCGGTCACCCTAGTACTAATATTGATACTACAACGTGGTATTTTGCTCTCTAAATTGTGAGCCTTGGTCTGAACCCAAAGGCAATCGTAGTGTGTACGTACACCTTGAATAAAGACCTATGCACTTTGTATTGAGAGAGTTTTGACTTTATATATCTGTGATTGCAAACGTTTAGTGACTGCAGTGGAAATTAAAGCATCTACCATAAAGGTGTACATTGATCTCTGTTATATCAAGAGGGTCAAAGTTGATTTATTGATATACAACGTTGCCAGACATGCAGAGCTGGACAGGGCG
>NW_020188460.1:140770-141093 GCF_900000015.1 Plasmopara halstedii
CTAGCGACGGGGACACGTGTCATGGACCCGAAGGTCCCTGTGGGCCTCGGAGTCAAGTTCCTTGACTTTGATAGCGTGGAACGCTGTCTAGTCTTAGACTTAGATGCTAGGTATGACCTTATCCTAGGAATGGCATGGTTGGAACACCATGAGCCATGGATTGATTGGAGGTCAAAGACCTTGAGCGCTACGTGCACGTCTCCTAGTAGAGCTTTGGCGAGTCATGAGCCCACCTCTTCTAGGAGATAGAAGCGCTATTGATGGGAGCACTGGACCGAGACGGTCAACGTGCTAGACATTAGAATGTCCGAGTTGGTAGACAC
>NW_020188460.1:141103-142030 GCF_900000015.1 Plasmopara halstedii
CCGACACCACCGCAAGACGAGCCAATTTACTCAAATGGTCAACAAACACCACCACATCTGTCTTGCCTGCCGAGTCCTTTGGCAGGCCAAACACAAAGTCTATACTTATGGACTGCCCACACCCGGAGGGTACCGGTATAGTGGCCAGCGGCGCCGCCGCGTTCGAAAACAATATCACACGTCTCACACGTCTCACACGTCTCACACGTGCGCACATATGCTTTCGTCCATTTGTGTAGCTTGGGCCACCAGTACTGGCAACTCACAGAGCTGTAGGTCTTCTCACGACCGAGATGACCATGTCGTGGTCCTCATAGAAGATACGGTATTTCATCGTCGAAAAACACAATTCGTGGCGTATCCGTCGAGTTGGTGCTGTACTTCAGCAACATGTTATTCAATTAATATCGGTGCAACTATGCGCGCAAACGAGCCGACAATTTCTTGTCCAAATTTTCAAAATCCTTGCTCCCGAGGGTCTGTAGCAGCGCTACATATATCATCACACGCGAATGCGGCGTGGATCAAATCCGTCACTGACGACGTCACCGTCGTGATATGAGCAAGCTTATAGTCCAGTATGCGTGACAACGCATCAGCCAAAGAATTCTGGTTTTCTGGCTCATAGTTCACCCTACGAAGTTATATTCTGCGAAGAAGGAGGGTTACCTGGCCATTCTCTGCGAGAGGTGAGGCGATTGAGTTGCAGTACGAAGTGACACTTGATCTGTGTCGATCCTAAATGACCTGGAGCCGAGCAGGTGCACCCTCAACTTGACTGCTGCATACTTCATCGCAAGTTATTTCATGCCGTGGACTAGGTATTTCTTCTCTGCAGCCTTAAGCTAGAGAGATTTTAACGCGTTCATCCGATCTCGCCCCTCGGCGTCTGCTTGCAGCAGTGCACAGCCGATGACAAAGTCCGAA
>NW_020188460.1:142040-142381 GCF_900000015.1 Plasmopara halstedii
TTATCAAATCCGTCAAAGATGACGTTACAGTTGTAACATGAGCAAGCTCGTAGTCTGGTCTGCGTGACAACGCATCAGCCAAAGCATTCTGCTTCCCGGCTATTCCGCAAAGAAGGATAGCCATCTAGCCATCCTCTGCGAGAGGTGGGACGACTGAGTCGCAGTGCGTAATGACGTATGATCTGTGTAGATCACAAACGGCTTGGAGCCGAGCAGGTGAGCCCTGAACTTGATAAGTGCATACTTCATCGCATGTAGTTCCTTTCATGAACTGGATAGTTCCTCTCTGCAGCTTTGAGCTGTCGAGATTTGAACGCGATCACCCGATCTCGCCCCTCGGC
>NW_020188460.1:142391-142504 GCF_900000015.1 Plasmopara halstedii
AAGTCGAGGAACTTGACTCCGAGGTCCACAGGGACTTTCGGGACCGTGACACGCATCCCCGTCGCTAGGCAAACAGTGACGATGTCACCCAACCGCGCTTTCAGCGCCTCAGC
>NW_020188460.1:142514-142595 GCF_900000015.1 Plasmopara halstedii
ACTCCACGCGCATCACGAGGGCCTCGCCCTCGATGCCTCGGCCCTTGGCCGACTATGTCACGCATGACATGCAGCGACTGC
>NW_020188460.1:144882-144954 GCF_900000015.1 Plasmopara halstedii
TGCTGAAAGCGGGACACCTTGTTTAACTCCCCGTGTGGGAAAAATTGGCGATTGGATGTGACCGTTGAGCAG
>NW_020188460.1:144964-145689 GCF_900000015.1 Plasmopara halstedii
GATCCGGGATGTCGAACACCGAAGGTGTATTGTACAAGAGTCCCGAGTATGGCTCGTGGACTGAACGTAGAGTGGCACATATCCCACTGAGCACTGCTCAAGTGTCAAAGCAGTTGCAACATGTCTCGAGTGGCATGGTCGGACGAGGTCCGAGGCATCTTGGGTAAGGCCTTTCAGATTCGCGTGGAGTCGCACGTTATCCACTGGACGAAGACTGCGGAAATAGCAGCTTTTCGTCGGATGTTGTTAATAACATCAAAACTCCGATGGAGCAGGAAGTGGAGACTCTAGGCGACGCTGAGTGCGTGATCCGCTGGTTTTGGTGAGACGTGAAACGTTTATAGAGACGAGACGGCGATGCCGTATATTATCTGCAAGACCCAGGGCATCGACCATGCCCAAGGTAGACGATAGTGCACAGCTAATCACCCTTGTAAGCGGTATGACAGGAGAGAAAAACCGCGACGTTACCATCGAGGATGTTCCCACCGTGGATGCTCTTCTTGAGCTGGACGAGATGTCCTTCCGCAAGAACCGCTTCTGACTTGTTAATGTACGAAAGATGCGCTTATGATTTGCGCATTTGATTAGGTCTATTCAAAGATTCTCGTGAAATGCGTTCGGGCATTAGTCGACTTCACGACGAGAAAAATCGGGGAAGAAGAGAAAGGGACAGCTTTCCTAGGCGGAGTCCGTCTTCGGACGCGCATCGAACACGCGAACGA
>NW_020188460.1:145831-147017 GCF_900000015.1 Plasmopara halstedii
GTGGTGAACGGATCGGTGTGAGACCAGATTCTCTTCGATAACAAGTTTCACCCCGCTCACGGCAAAAATGCGCCATACTAGACTGAGCGTCTCCCGTATGGGTTTTGCTCACACACGGCATCGACCTGATCACGAGGGACGACATCTTCCCGGCAAACACACCCTCCGCTGCTTTAACTGCAACGATACAGCCGATGCAAGCCTGCAAAGTTACCTCATACACTGAAGGCCTCTGCAACGACGAAAAGACCGTTACTGCCCACGACGTTCACGCAAGGGGTATCAGGCAAAACTAAAACCTCGCTCCAACAGGCTGTTGAGGAGATCAAGAAGAGTGATGCGAAGCTTCATGGTGGAGCTCAGCATAGCAAGTCACCAGCTGCCGACAACCATCTCGCACTGATCCCAAGAACCCCAGACGACACGCTGTCAATCTCGACCTTTAGCGGTTCAAACGGAAACTTGTCACCCCCTGGGAGCCCCGAAATTACGTCGGCGACCCCTCCCATGCTACTGTTGATGTACGATGGCACCGCCGACGGTTTTACCGCAGTTTCGAATAAGAAAAAGCGTAGTCGAAAGGACATCGACTTCACTGCGCTGCTCACGAGCCTAGATCAGCAGCCTCTCAACAGGATTGCCACGTCAGACTACTTCCAGTCACTCCAGTCGATGGAAGTCGAGTTTGAATTGAAGGACATCACGACTGACAAAAAGCACGGTGATTGCAAGCAGATTGTGCCTGTCAATGTAATGCGTCCCAAATGGGTGGAAACGTCGACCGAGTCGGCGTTCTTTATTGAGAAGCACCACTCAAAGATTGTGAAGGCGGCCAAGGCGACGTCGATAATTGAAGTGACTGAGTCAATGCTGAACGACGAGAACACGGCACTGCTTGACACGCTGCCTGATCGTCTATTGGCAGCAGAGGCAAAGGTCGGTGGAATTGTCAATATCATTGAGAGCGCGACAAACCCCGACAACATTGTGAAGAAGCTGGTCGAGAGCCCTCTTGCGTTCAACAGCGCGCTATCACTCAAGATGGCAATTCAAGACAATGACAACGATGAATTCGCTCAATCGCATGTGATCAACCGGGTTTTGTGTGCGACAAACGCCGGCGACGACACGACGTTTGCGAACAAGTGGAAAAAGACTATGGGCTCGGCAGTACCGTCGAAGCGCG
>NW_020188460.1:147027-147289 GCF_900000015.1 Plasmopara halstedii
TGGGCTACAACAGCCTTGCTGCACATTGGCACCACTCAATCGCGAAAATGTAAAATAAGGAATTTTGAAGATCGACTCTATCGGCATGAAGCGTCAGCTTACAGATATGCTGACTAAGAAACTCGAAACGAAGATATTTGCATTTGTATGTGAGGCAGCAGATTTCAAGACCAAGGGAATGCAAAGGATCAAGAAGCATACAACGCGGGTGGGGTTGTTGAGATGACGGCGCTCAATACTGTTAAAGAATGATGTTGCTGGT
>NW_020188460.1:147299-147409 GCF_900000015.1 Plasmopara halstedii
GAGCAGCTGTGCCTTTATCTCGACAAGCTTGACGTCCTTGGAATTCTCCACAATCGATATAATAAGCGCGTATATAGAGGGCAAACTACTCAGAGAATCTTGAGTTGGTG
>NW_020188460.1:147788-148268 GCF_900000015.1 Plasmopara halstedii
CTCCGCTTTCTCCGGCGTCCGTCATACACCGTGTAACATCTATTATTCTCTGGGTATCCAAGGAACATACATTTAAAGCTCTTAGAGTCAAGCTTCGTTCTCTCGGCGTCTTCAATGTGGGCGTAATTATGTGATTCGAACACATGTATGTGTTCTGATTCCGATTTCTGCTTCAATTCAAATCAAGACGTTTGATGTGCGGATTTGCCGTGTTCGTCGAGCGGTTTATTCGGTACACTGCAATACCAGCTGCTTCCACCCATAACTCAGACGATCTGCTCTTGTAGTGCAGAATAGTTCTCGCCTTTTCTGTAATCATTTGATTCTTTCGTTTCGCTATTTCGTTTCGCTGAGGGAGGTACGGCACGGAGCTCAGATGCATGATGTCGTTCCTTGCACAGATGTCAGCAACCTTTGTTCGTGAACTCCGTCCCTCAATCAGAACGATACACTTAACAGTCGTCCCCATTGGCTTTTGTA
>NW_020188460.1:148278-148710 GCF_900000015.1 Plasmopara halstedii
CACGTCACCAGATATTGGGTCTGACCCTGGTAACGACGTCGTCTTACTAGACATTTCACGTGATAGTGGACGTCGCCGTATTCATCAAGAAGAGTCGGTGTCGGGCGGTGACGACCGGGTCGACTGCCGTCCGGTGACTCGTGATGCTCTTCGAACCCTTGAGGACGAGGTCCTTCGTTATCAGAGCTCCGCTGAGCGTCATGCTGAAGTAGCATATCGCTGTGCGGACGCTCTTGGGGAGTTGAAGCACGTCGTGCGCCGGCTGTCTCTCCTTGAGGACTACCGCTCTCTGTCGGAGAGACCCCTAGCCGTGGAGCAGGCGAATGCATCCCTGCAGGCGACAGTGGAGCGCTTGCCTCCTTTGAAATTGGAGGTTGTTGCACTCCGTACTCAGAACCAGTTGCTGGTTCAACTTCTGGGTGGCCGCGGGCC
>NW_020188460.1:148720-148857 GCF_900000015.1 Plasmopara halstedii
TGCCATGATTACCAAGCGCACCGAAGTCCTCCTAGGAGATGGTAACTACTACCATTGGGAGTTCAACATGAGGATGGCTCTCGCAAGAAAAGGGCTTCTGGGTCACATTATGGGCGCGAAGGACGAGAACGAAATAA
>NW_020188460.1:148867-149292 GCF_900000015.1 Plasmopara halstedii
TTGGACCTCGGAGCCAAGTTCCTTGACTTCGGTAGCGTGGAAAGCTGTCTAGTCTTAGACTTGGAAGCAAGGTATGACATCATTGTAGGAATGGCATGGTTGGAACACCATGAGCCATGGATCGATTGAAGGTCAAAGACCTTGGACGCTACGCGCACGTCTCCTGGTGAAGCTTTGGCGAGTCATGACCCACCTCTGTTAGAAGACAAAGGCGCTATCGGTGAGAGAACTGGACCAAGACGGTCAACGTGCTGGACATTGGAACGTCCGAGTTGGTAGACACCAACGGTGTATCTGACAGGAGTCCCGAGCGTGGCTCGCGGGCTGATCGTGGAATGGCACGTAACCCACTGAGCGCTGCGCAAGCTTGGAGCAGTCGCTGCATGTCATGCGTGACATGGTCGGCCAAGGGCCGAGGCATCGAG